>NC_087161.1:8607500-8735000 GCF_035594125.1 Scylla paramamosain
ATTGGATGTTGCTGGAGATCACGGTGGCAAGAGAGATGGTGGTGGCTCGTTGATTCTCCAATAAATATTAGTAGCGTGGAGTACGTGGGTAGTGGTATGGATTATGGCTGATTATGCGAGTGAAGGCAACACAAATACCAAGAGTGCTTCTTGATTTAATGATGGACAAAGATGTACATGCGTAATACGGAGACAGATTACGACGGGTGTGACAATGCTTAATTTTCTCTCTCTCTCTCTCTCTCTCTCTCTCTCTCTCTCTCTCTCTCTCTCTCTCTCTCTCTCTCTCTCTCTCTCTCTCTCTCTTCCCCTCTGCCTTAACCCCTTGCGACAACTTGGTTGCTGAACAACGCGTAAGTGCCGCAACTCAGGGTAGGGTACCAGCTCCCTCCCCTCTCCACTGCCAGCTGTAAGTAGACATGACTGGTGTACTCCACCCCTTGCCGGGCAGGAAAGCTGTCCGCGGGGATCCACCCTGATCATCACTGCCGCGTATGACTAAGTGCCCTTTAAATACTCCCCGTCCCGGCAACTCAAGGCGTGGAGCAGAGGGGGAGGGGACTACGATGCCTTTGGTCAATTTCTCCGTAGGAAGTGTGGATTCAAGTGTTAAGTATAGTTTCTGTGTTAGTGTGTGAGGTACGTCAGATTAGAATATTGGTGTTGGTTCTATTTCATATGCACGTAGGCTACTGGGGTAGTCTCTGTCGTAGCGAGTTATATTATCTAGGTTTTCCTTTAATTTAATAAATATAGGATTGTTAAGATCTTCTAATCTTCTCCAGATTGACTGAGCTCTTTCATGAATTCTAATGTTTAAAGTGGAAGTGTTTGTTCGTGTATTTGAACAGTGGTTCTAGTGGAAGGGTAGTGCTGGTTCGTTGCGAATCTTAAAGCTCTATTTTGCACCTTTTGTAATGTAGTTAATTGTGTAGAGCTTATTACATGCAGATATATCGGTGGGTAGTCTAGTATTGGCAGAATTAATTATTTAACCAGATGTGTCTTTATCTTTTCAGGCATTTTGTATAAACGTTGTAGCTTTTTTAAGGCTGCAGAGGCTCTGTGACATCTGTCCTCGATGTGTTTGTAATATCCTGTAGAAGTTATATTTAGTCCCAAGCATATTCCTGAAGTTTTTAATTCTATGAGATCTTCATTTATATTTAGTGGGATCGGAGTTTTGACGCCTAGGTGAAGTGGCGTAAACTTATTAATGTTGGTTTTTATTTTCTATAATTTTTCAAATTTATTAATGTTGTTTATTTCCCTAACACTTTGGATGTTCATCATGCTTTTTTTATTTCCCCTGGTATCCCACAACTCGAGTGATATCATCAGCATACATAACGTTTATGTTTCCACGTGAGTTAGTAATATCATTAGTATAGATAGTATAGAGTGTAGGAGATAACACGCTGCCTTGTGGGACTCCACATTTGAGGTCAAAGGGAGGGCCATGGAATTTTGATATTTTTAATGATGCAGTTCTGTCGTCAAGGAAATCGCACATTATTCTTTCAATGGTTTGTGGTAAATTTAGTTGTAGTATTTTGTATTTTAATCCCAGGTGCCATACCTTGTCAAATGCTTTTGTGACATCCCTGAAAACCACCTGACACTGTCCCCCATCCGCCTTACATTGTGAAATCTGTTCTGTTACTATAGCTAGTGTGTGTGTTGTGTCTCTGTTTGTTCGAAGGCCATATTGATTGATATTATATATATTGTTGAACTCCAGGTAATTTTTCAGTCTATCATTTATAATCCTTTCTAATATTTTCCCCGGTACCTCCAAAAGTGAGATGGGTCTATAGTTTGTAACATGGTGTGGTGACTTCCCTTCTTTAGGGATGAGTCTGACTATCGCGTATTTCCATTTGTCAGGGAAATACCCTGCAGAGATGGAGCTATTGTAAATATGAGTTAGCCTTTTTATAGCTATTTCTGGTAGTTCTTTGAACATTGTTTTATTGATACCACTTACTCTTGGGTTTGTGCTTTTTAATTTAGATATAATGTTGTGAACGTCTTTTTCTGAGACTTTATTATCTAGAAGTTCAGTTCCGAGTCTGTTTAGGTCATTGGAATCATACGGTGTTGTTCTACGGATGTTCGTTTACAGGTAGTTAAGTATTATTCTTCTCTCTTCAGAATCTTCCTCCTCATCTTCCTCATCCTCTTCACTGAATATTCCCAGCCAATGTTGCCTGTGTACTTCTTCTTTTTCTTCTGTGGTGTAAACTTTGTCGTTATTGCTATTATATATATATATATATATATATATATATATATATATATATATATATATATATATATATATATATATATATATATATATATATATATATATATATATATATATATATATATATATATATATATATATATATATATATATATATATATATATATATATATATATATATATATATATATATATATATATATATATATATATATATATATATATATATATATATATATATATATATATATATATATATATATATATATATATATATACATATATACATATATATATAAATGTATATGTAAAAAAAAAAATATATATATATATATATATATATATATATATATATATATATATATATATATATATATATATATATATATATATATATATATATATATATATATATATATATATATATATATATATATATATATATATATATATATATATATATATATATATATATATATATATATATATATATATATATACGAGTATATGCAGAGATCTCCATTCTTGGAGACTTCAATGTTCACCACCAGCTTTGGCTTTCCTCTCCCTGCACTGACCATCCTGGTGAACTAGCCTACAACTTTGCTATCCTCCATGACCTAGAGCAATTGGTGCAACACCCTACTCGTATTCCTGACCGTCTTGGAGATACGCCCAACATTCTTGACCTTTTCCTGACCTCTAATCCTTCTGCTTATGCTGTCACCCTTTCTTTTCCGTTGGGCTCCTCCGATCACAATCTCATATCTTTATCTTTTCCTATCACTCCAATCCCTCCTCAGGATCCCCCTAAGCGAAGGTGCCTCTGGCGTTTTGCCTCTGCTAGTTGGGGGGACCTGAGGAGGTATTTTGCTGATTTTCCTTGGAATGACTACTGCTTCCGTGTCAGAGACCCGTCTTTGTGTGCTGACCGCATAACAGAGGTGATAGTGTCTGGCATGGAGGCGTACATTCCTCACTCTTTTTCTCGTCCTAAACCTTCTAAACCTTGGTTTAACACAGCTTGTTCTCGTGCTATACATGATAGAGAGGTGGCCCACAAAAGGTACTTAAGCCTTCCATCACCAGAATCTCATGCACTTTATATTTCTGCCCGGAACCATGCCAAGTCTGTTCTCCAACTAGCCAAAAACTCCTTCATTAACAAAAAATGTCAAAACCTTTCAAGATCTAACTCCCCTCGTGATTTCTGGCATCTAGCCAAAAAATATCTCCAATAACTTTGCTTCTTTTTCTTTCCCTCCTCTACTTCAACCAGATGGCACCACTGCTATCACATCTATTTCTAAAGCTGAACTCTTTGCTCAAACCTTTGCTAAAAACACTACCTTGGACGATTCTGGGCTTGTTCCTCCCTCTCCTCCACCCTCTGACTACTTCATGCCACCTATTAAAATTCTTCGCAATGATGTTTTCCATGCCCTCGCTGGCCTAAACCCACGGAAGGCTTATGGACCTGATGGGGTCCCTCCTATTGTTCTCCGAAACTGTGCCTCCGTGCTTGCACCTTGCCTAGTCAAACTCTTACAGCTCTGTCTGTCAACATCTACCTTTCCTTCTTGCTGGAAGTTTGCCTACATTCAAGCTGTTCCTAAAAAGGGTGACCGCTCTAATCCCTCAAACTACCCTCCTGTTGCTTTAATTTCCTGCTTATCTAAAGTTTTTTAATCTATCCTCAACAGGAAGATTCTTAAACATCTATCACTTCACAACCTTCTATCTGATCGCCAGTATGGGTTCCGTCAAGGCCGCTCTACTGGTGATCTTCTGGCTTTCCTTACTGAGTCTTGGTCATCCTCTTTTAGAGATTTTGGTGAAACTTTTGCTGTTGCCTTGGACATATCAAAAGCCTTTGATAGAGTCTGGCACAAAACTTTGATTTCGAAACTACCCTCCTACGGTTTCTATCCTTCTCTCTGTAACTTCATCTCAAGTTTCCTTTCTGACCGTTCTATTGCTGCTGTGGTAGACGGTCACTGTTCTTCTCCTAAATTTATTAACAGTGGTGTTCCTCAGGGTTCTGTCCTGTCACCCACTCTCTTCTTATTATTCATTAATGATCTTCTAAACCAAACTTCTTGTCCTATCCACTCCTACGCTGATGATACCACCCTGCATTTTTCCACGTCTTTTCATAGACGTCCAACCCTTCAGGAGGTAAACATATCACGCAGGGAAGCCACAGAACGCCTGACTTCTGATCTTTCTAAAATTTCTGATTGGGGCAGAGCAAACTTGGTATTGTTCAATGCCTCAAAAACTCAATTCCTCCATCTATCAACTCGACACAACCTCCCAGACAACTATCCCCTCTTCTTCAATGACACTCAACTGTCCTCCTCTTCTATACTGAACATCCTCGGTCTGTCCTTTAATTATAATCTGAACTGGAAACTTCACATCTCATCTCTAGCTAAAACAGCTTCTATAAAGTTAGGTGTTCTGAGACGTCTCCGCCAGTTTTTCTCACCCCCCCCAGCTGCTAACCCTGTACAAGGGCCTTATCCGTCCATGTATGGAGTATGCTTCACATGTCTGGGGGGGTTCCACTCATACTGCTCTTCTAGACAGGGTGGAATCAAAAGCTTTTCGTCTCATCAACTCCTCTCCTCTAACTGACTGTCTTCAGCCTCTCTCTCACCTATTTCTACCTATTCTACCTTCTTCTACCGCTATTTTCATGCTAACTGCTCTTCTGATCTTGCTAACTGCATGCCTCCCCTCCTTCCGCGGCCTCGCTGCACAAGACTTTCTTCTTTCTCTCACCCCTATTCTGTCCACCTCTCTAACGCAAGAGTTAACCAGTATTCTCAATCATTCATCCCTTTCTCTGGTAAACTCTGGAACTCCCTGCCTGCTTCTGTATTTCCACCTTCCTACGACTTGAATTCCATCAAGAGGGAGGTTTCAAGACACTTATCCACCAATTTTTGACCACTGCTTTGACCCTTTTATGGGACTGGCATTTCAGTGAGCATTTGTTTACTAGATTTTGTTGCCCTTGGCCAGTATCCTTCCTACATAAAAAAAAAAAAAAAAACATATATATATATATATATATATATATATATATATATATATATATATATATATATATATATATATATATATATATATATATATATATATATATATATATATATATATATATATATATATATATATATATATATATATATATATATATATATATATATATATATATATATATATATATATATATATATATATATATATATATATATATATATATATATATATATATATATATATATATATATATATATATATATATATATATATATATATATATATATATATATATATATATATATATATATATATATATATATATATATACGAACGAACGAACGAATTGGGGATAGGAAAGTTGGATGAAAGAAGAATTTGAGAGAGAGAAGTGTGTTAAAGTTGGAAGTGGAAGTACAGTTTGAGATGATAGATGACGGGCAGTCCGTCTTGCTACTTAGTTAATTTTCTCCTATTGGCGCCGCCGGGCGTGACTCAGCCAGAGTCTCCATCTCAGGTAGACCCCTCACAGTGCCTCTATACCAGTATGGTTATGGAAGTGCTTCCATCTGACACTGTGACTCAGGGTGCAGCCGCTAACTCTCGACCTCTCTCCGCTGCCGGGTGTTTGCAAACAGAGCCGGTGACCACCACCCCTTACCGGGGTGGGGGTTGTTCTACGGTGAGCCTCCTGCTCTTCCTAACCGCATGAGTCAACACCCCCACCCCGACAACTCAGGGCGCGGAGCAGAGGTAGAGGAGTACAGGGAAGAGACTTTTAAACATCGATTGGCCTCGATTTGTGTCATGGAAGTGATTTTGTATGTTTCTAGTGTGAATTATATAGTTTTTATGTTTTTGTTTTATGTTTTATGTATATGCTGTGTATATTGGGAGTGGATTGATTTTATTAAGATATGTGATTGGCCTTTTAAACCAGTTGTGGTCTCTTGTTTGCTCGTGGTCTGTAGTTGCGTTTTTGTAGTGTGTGTCTTCTAGTATTTCTTCTAGTTTGTGTTTGATTTGGTTGTCTCGTTTATGTAGTGTGAGGTTGATAGGTAATAAGTTTGCTTGTGAGTGTAATTCCTCTGTTGTTTTTGTATATGGGTATTTTTCATTGTATGTGAATCTTAGGGCCTTGTTTTGGATTCTTTGTAGGGATAGCATTTGTGAGTTTGATATTGCATTGAGTGTGTATGTGGGGTAAGTTAGGATGGGGAGGACACATGCTTTTATCAAGTGTAGTTTTATGTTGCTGTCTAGTTTGTCAAAGCGTTCAGTTATTTTAAGTGCAAGAGTAGCTTTTTTGGAGATGTTTGAGATGTGTTTTGTATAGCCTTGTGTTCCTATTTTCAGTCCTAGTATGGAGGCTTTGTTTGCATATAGAATATTTTCTCCATCTATGGTGACAGGTGTTGTCTTTTTTATGGCAATGGGGAGGAGAGTGAATTTTGATGTATTAGTTTTTATCTTCCATTTGTTTTCGTAATTGCTTATGTGTTTTATTTCTCTTTCAATCTTTCTTGCTAACATGTGTCTTGATTTACCTGGTTGGATGATTATTTGTGTTATATCATCCGCATACTGTATGTTGATTCCGTTTGTTAGTGGAGGGGGAATGTCATATGTATATATTGTATAAAGTGTGGGGGAGAGGCTGCTTCCTTGAGGGACACCACTATGGAGCTGGAATCTCGGGCCATCGTAATTTTTGAGAGAGATGGAGGCAGTTCTGTTGTCGAGGAAACTATTGAGGAGTTTTGCAAGTATAGTAGGTGTTTGTATTTGTAGTATTTTGTATTTTAAGCCGTTTAACCATACTTTATCAAACGCTTTTGAAACGTCTCTAAGGACTACACAGCATTGTTTTTTGTCTGCTATTGCTTTTGATATTGTTTCTGTTATTGTTGCAAGGGCTGTATCTGTAGATCTGTTTTTGCGAAAGCCGTGCTGTGTTAATGGAAGAATATTGTTGGATTCTAGAAAAGTACGGAGTCTAGTGTTTATTATTTTTTCATATATTTTGCTTGGTACCTCTAGTAACGATATGGGGCGAAAGTTGTTAGGGTCAGTGGTTGGTTTGTCTGGCTTAGGAATTAATTTTATTTGTGCGTGTTTGAAGGTTTTTAGGAAGTATGCCATGGAGAGAGAGACGTTAAGTAGCTTTGTGTATATATCTAGTACTTCGTTAGGGAGATTTGCTAATATAGTTTTGTTTATTTTAGTGTGTCCTGGGGTGTTGTTTTTTAGCTGTTTTATTGTATTTTTAATGTCTTGTAGTGTGATGGGAGATATGTATTCATTATTTATATTAAGATTGGCTGGGTCTGCATGTTGGTAAGGAAGTGTAAGTATTCTATTGTTGTTTATATATTCGTTTACTGTTTGGTCGTTCTCTTGATCAAAAGTCAAGTTCTCTTCTGGACTTATTTTAAAAACATTGCTCCATATTTCTCTAAAAATAGTTTCTTTTTGGTTTTCTTCGTAGATTTTGGTGTTCTCATGTATTAAGTATGGTGTTTGTCTTGTTTTGTTGCCTTTTAGCTGCTTTATATTTTGCCAGAATTTCTGTGGGTTTTTATGTAGATGATTTAGTTTCTTTATTTTATTTTCCCAGTTTTTGTTACTTTGTTGCTTGCATTCTGTTACTATTGCTTGCCTAATAGTTTTGTATGTGATGTATTTAGTGTAGGTCCAGCCTGCTATCATGCTGTTTTCTATAAGTTAGAACATAAGAAATAAGGGAAGCTGCAAGAAGCGACCAGGCTTACACGTGGCAGTCCCTGTATGAAACACATCTACCTATTTCCATCTGCTATCCCCATCCATAAACTTGTCTAATCTTCTCTTAAAGCTCTCTAGTGTCCTAGCACTAACTACATGATTACTGAGTCCGTTCCACTCATCTACCACTCTATTTGAGAACCAATTTTTTCCTATCTCCTTCCTAAACCTAAATTTTTCAAGCTTGAACCCGTTATTTCTTGTTCTGCCCTGGTTGCTGATCCTAAGAATTTTGCTTACATCTCCCTTGTTATAACCCTTATACCACTTAAAGACTTCTATCAGGTCCCCTCTTAACCTACGTCTCTCTAGAGAATGTAAATTTAACCGCTTCAACCTCGCTTCGTAAGGAATACTCCTCATCCCCTGTATCCTTTTAGTCATTCTCCTCTGTACTGATTCTAATAGACCTATATCTTTCCTGTAATGTGGGGACCAGAACTGCACAGCGTAGTCTAGATGAGGTCTGACCAGCGCCAAGTATAACTTTAATATTACTTCCGGCCTTCTACTTTTAACACTCCTAAAAATGAATCCTAGTACCCTATTTGCCTTGTTTCTGGCTTCTATGCATTGTTTCCCTAGACGGAGTTCAGAGCTAACTATAACTCCTAAATCTTTCTCGTACCCTGTACCTACCAGAGTTTGGGTGTTTAATGTGTACCTATTGTGTGGGTTTCCTCTACCTACGCTAAGCACTTTGCATTTATTGATATTAAATTGCATTTGCCATCTATCCGTCCATTCATTCATTCTATCTAAGTCTGTCTGCAAGGCGATGGCATCCGCTTCTGACCTAATTAATCTACCTATCTTTGTGTCATCCGCAAATTTACTAACATCGCTACTAATTCCACTATCCAAGTCATTGATATATATTAGAAATAATAATGGCCCTAATACTGATCCCTGTGACATGACCCCACTCGGATTTCGAGCCGTTTATTAGCACTCTCTGTCGCCTGTTACCAAGCCATGACCCTATCCAACCTAACACCTTCCCATCTATCCCGTGCGCCCTAACCTTTCTGAGGAGCCTTTGATGGGGCACCTTGTCGAATGCTTTACTAAAGTCCAGATATAAGATATCATAACTATCACAATAAGTTGCTGAGCCCACCACTGTAACTCTTTAGTTTTAGGGGTAACTAATGATTTTTGTACTGTTTTATGTTTTGTAATTGGTATGTGTTCTTCCATGGTTGATGTTATTGCTGTTGTCCATTCTTTTAATGAGTTTTCAAGTGTTTGTTGGTCCATATAAGGGTCTACATTGATATTTCTTGTTTTGTGTTGTGTTGTGATCTTGAATTCTTCCCAGTTTGTCTTTTTGAGTGAATATGTGGGTGACGTTTCTATCTTTACCGGCTTTGCAGTGATTTTTATTATAATGGGTAAGTGATCAGATGAGGTTGCAGGTCCAGTTTGTATGTCTATGTTATGGTATGTTTTGTTGTTAGTTAGTATTATGTCTGGTGTTGATCTGGAGTTGTGAGATATAAACGTGGGGAAATCTGGTCCTATATGAGTGAGTTTGTTGATGTTTATGAGCATCATCAGGGCTTTTCCTACTGTGTTTTCCTTTTTATTATCTATTTGTGGATGGTGTGCATTTAAATCTCCTATTATGTAAGTAGGGTAGTTCTGTGAAGCAATTCTGTGAAAATCTGTGATAGGGAGGTAAGGTCTTCTTGGGGGTAAATATGTGGTTGCTATGTTGATGGGTCCTGTGTTTGTTTCTATTGTAATTTGTAAGATATCAGTATCGAAATCGTCTGTTACTTTGTGTTTGATATTTTGTTTTATTAAGATTGCCGATCCGTGATGCATTTCTTCACTGGAGTTGATGAGGTAGGTGGTGTAATTGTGTAGTTTTATGTTTTCTGTTATTTTTAAGCCGTGGCTATTAATTAGGATAATGTGTGGATCAATTTGAGAGTAAGTTGCTATTAGTGTTTGTTTGTTGGTGTTCCAGTGAGCGACGTTGTGCTGTACTATGTTAATGTTTTCTAAAGTTTTGTGTATGTTGAATGTATATGATGGTGTGCCTATTGGCTATTTTTTCTTGCTACTTTATGTTTTGGTGGGGTCAACTCACTGGGCAAGCCATTTCGTATTTTATTATATTTTTGGTCATCTGTGACCCTGAAGCAGTTGTCAAGGTTTATTTCGTTGTTTATGAGGCTTTTCCATACCTCTTCCTCTGATATGTTTTTAGCTGTAAATCTCCATTTATATGTTCCTGCTTCTATTCCTTCTTCTATTTCCTTCAGGCTTAATTCTTTTCCCATTGGCCAGCCCCTGCTTTTCTTTGCAATTATTATCAATCCCAGATCTGTTCCTTTTATTTTTTCGAGTTCTAGCATTTGTTCTTCAGGATCTACGAATTCTTGTGTGTCTTCCATTGTAATGTTTGTGTCTGTGTTGTATATGTCTTTAGTCTGCGGGAGCGTGTTTGCTTGTGTGATGTTTGTGTTTTGGATGTGTGGGGACGTGCTTGCCTGTTTGGTGCTTGCGTTTTGTGTGTTTCCTTGCTGTTGTTGTGTTTGAGGTTGTGTGTTTGAGTTGTTGCTGTTGGTCATCATTGTGAGAATCTGCTTAGATGGCGGGTTTGGTGGAAGATTTATTTTTGGGAGGTTGTTAAGTGTTAGTGCTCTGTTGAACTCATCATTGTAAGTCCCTGGGTTTACAGCATTTATCATATGTGCGTGAAGCATAAATGAGGTAATCTTGGCACATGTGTCCCTGTCGAATGGTTGCTGTGTGGGTGCGCTGTAGGTGTTAGCATTAACTGTCTGGCTGTATGTTTTGTTTGAGTTAGTTGGTGTTTGCTTTCTTTTTTGTTCTATGACTTCCTTCCTTTTCTTACACTTGAAGGCCAGAGTTCTGTGAGGTTCGTTGCAATTGATGCATTTTTTTGTGGTGTTGTGGCATGTTCTCCATGTGTGCCCTGTCTCGGCACATTCTGAACATATTTTGTATGTTTTTGGTTTATCACATTTGTTGGTAGGATGATTCTCAATAGCGTAACATCTCATGCAGGTGAGGATGGGAATAAATTCTTCTATTTTTATGTTATAGTGAGGAATGCTCATATTAAATGCTAGCAGCCCTGTTTCAGTTGCTTTTCTTGCTGAGGTGGAGCTGTTCAGAGTAATTTTTATCATCTTTGTTCTGGGGATTTTAAATACATTGTCAATTCCTTCGTTAAGGAAGTTGTTTTCGTTCAAGAGCTCAGCAGTAATGTCTTTTTCGGATTTTGAGTAGATGTGGTCGTCAGTGTTGAACAAGAGAATGGTTCTTTTTGCCTTGATTTCTGGTGGTAGAACAGGCGAAAATTCTTCCTCCTTCAAGAGACTGATGGTGTTTGGCGAGAAGATGTTGTCTGTGTCTTCATCCGTTCTAGTAATGACGGCGAAGGAGTCTGTGGTTGGTATGATCCGTGTGGCATAGATCAGTTTCTCCGAGAGTAGCCTTAGTAGTTTTAGCTTGTTCTTTGCAGAGGGGTCTGGGTGTTTGATCTTTACTCTTGGCATTTTTCTTCTTCAGGAGTCTTATGATGAGAGCATCGAGTGGTGGTGATGCACAGTAAAAGTAATAAAAGTAAAAACCTTCTAAGACCTACAAAGGGCCAAAGGCCGACACACAAACACAGCTAAAGATAGTTTATGGAAGAAGCCTGCCTATGCGCCCCAGTTTGACGGTCCAGCTGCTAACAACCGACGTAACCGTCCTGAGGCACAACCTATCCCTAACAAGAGTGTTTGCCCGACCAATCCAAAAGGCTTAAGGCAGCCCTCTGAGGGCCCCCCTTGTGCAAGCCGCGGGGTTCACCTTGACCTTCTGGACGGACGCTAAGGGCGAAAATGAAATACAGTACGAGAGAAAAAGATGCCTGGGCGGGACTCAATAAAGAATCCCCGATACACAGGTCTTGGGAGACTTGCCAAGGTGGAAGTTTCCCTGGTGTGCAAAGCTGGCACGAGTATGGCTGGTAGACACGTAGACTGCGTTGGAAGATCAGTCACCTCCTGCACTGGGGGCTCGCTATCCAGCAAGGTTACTCAACCCTGGGGCCAGAGCAACCAAGCACGGGGCGAACCAGGCGAGTGCTTCGAGAGAACGTGGTCTACAATGTCTGCTTCTCGTCTGTTCGTGTTGAGGAGAGGCAGGTATGTCTGAGTGACAGGTATGTCTGCCCTGTCTGTGTGTCTCCTCAGTAGTGTCTGAGTATATATATATATATATATATATATATATATATATATATATATATATATATATATATATATATATATAACGAACGAATTGGGGATAGGAAAGTTGGATGAAAGAAGAATTTGAGAGAGAGAAGTGTGTTAAAGTTGGAAGTGGAAGTACAGTTTGAGATGATAGATGACGGGCAGTCCGTCTTGCTACTTAGTTGTATATATATATATATATATATATATATATATATATATATATATATATATATATATATATATATATATATATATATATATATATATAGATGGAGATGGAGATGGGGGGGGATAGACAGGGTGGTGAAATTATGGGGGGGGAAAGACTAAGAGTTGGAGGGAATAGACTTGGTGAAATTGAAATAAAGTGAGAGAATAACAGGTGGCGGGCTGTACGCCTTGCTGGTTCTATATATATATATATATATTTTTTTTTTATGGGTGGGGGGATAGACAGGGTGGTGAAATTAGGGGGGGGGAAAGACTAAGAGTTGGAGGGAATAGACTTGGTGAAATTGAAATAAAGTGAGAGAATAACAGGTGGCGGGCTGTACGCCTTGCTGGTTCTGATATATATATATATATATATATATATATATATATATATATATATATATATATATATATATATATATCACTGGACATTTGCGGGTAAGTGAGTTGAATGCAAGAAAGGCATAGCTTGAAAGAAAACGGTGGTTATCTAACAAGAGTCACTGCAATACTGCCTCCCCAGTGATGAGGTAGGAGAAACGACACATTTCTGCGGCGTCCGTGGACACGAGGAGCAAGGTCGTTCAATTGTGTTGTTTTGAGCTGCGTGCAGTTGTGTGGAGAGCTGCGTGCCATTGCATGGAGAGCTGAATGCCGTTGCGGTGAGTTGCGTATCAGTGCGGTTGGGTTTGCTTGCCGGTGCGATAGGACTGCATGCCGTTGCTTTGAGCAGCGTGGGGCGTTGAGTAGCGTGGGGCGTCGAGCATCGTGGCAAAGTGGGGGCGTCGAGTAGAGTGACAGCGTGGGGCGCTGAGCAGTGTGGCAGCCTGGGGCGTCGAGCAGCGAGATAGCGTGGGACGTTGGGCAGTGTGGGGCGTCGAGCGGCGTGGCGGTGAGCAGCATGGCGTTGGGCAGAGTGGCGCTGTGTAACCCGAGAAGCATCCGGACGAACCTGAAGAGGCCACACGGAGTGATTAGGCCTGTTATCGTGCAGCCATGGGAGCGTGGTGCCGATGGACGCGAAACGCCGTGATGCCAGTAGTAGCGTGATGGCGTGGGTAATGACTGCAGTGGCAGCGTGGCGGCATGGCGGCTGGGATGACGGCTAACGGCGACGGCGGCAGCTGGTGGCAGCTGGGCGTTGACTTATCACTCCGGTGTTACCATTTCTAGCGGGGTCCTCGGTTTCATCTCAGGGATGAGTAAGACTAAAATTTTTTTGTCTTTATGCTGCTGCTGCTCCGGATGTTGAAACATTTTTTATTTATTTATTTATTTATTTATTTTTTTTGGCCATTACCCTAGCGTGGGTATTATGCCATTTAAACTTTATCAAATTTAATTTTAGTCATTTAATTTAATTTAATTTTTTTTTTCATTATATTTTGTAACCTTATTTATTGTTTTTTATTTATATAATTATTTATGTAATTTTCAGCATATATACTATATAAGACACATGCATTTCTACACACACGCTTCATTCATACGGGGTTTCTGCTCCTATCACAAAACTGTTGTCCTTTGTCAGGGCAGGGAAGAGGGAGGGATAACACACAGGCACATAGGAGGGGAGGCCACGAAGTATTAGTACGTATTATGTACATGAATGGGGAATATAGTCATATCGCGCAGTACACAATGCTGACACATTTTCTTACATTTATTTACACATGTTATTTATATATTCAAACAAATTTACATACATAATATATAATACATATAAAAGATAGTATATACATGTAAATCACAGGTCTCTGATTAAATATATTTCAGTCAGGAAAATAATCAATCTTTCAACCACACCCCGGATGCTCATAACCCAAAAGGGTGTTCTGCGTTAGCGGTAGGCCGCGGCCCCGGCAGTAGCTGCCAAGGACCAACTCTTCTCCCGATAACACACATAGTGAAGCAAGAGAGAGAGAGGGTAACATTACAGGTGGTACATTGTGATGGGAAGGCGTTGGCTATGTAGGGGAGCATATGTGTAGGGAGGGTGCAGCCCATACTGACCACCTCCTCTAGCCATGTGGGGCGATTGGAGGATTGTAGGTGGAGGTTGTCCCAGTGACCCTGCCACAAGAGTTTTACTGATGATTTAGCAACTGAGAGACATGACTGCAGATCCCGACGGAAGTTTCACGCTCCCTCGATCTCTGCAACAGCCCGAGCCAGCATTTCAGCCTGTTCATTCCGGCGTATACTGAGATGTCCAGGCACTCAGATCAGTGAAAAGGATTTACAGCAAGAATTTAGTTTATTAATGATGTTGTCCTGGATTTCACTTGTATACGTGTAGCCGGAGTCTATTGCCTGAAGGGCTAACATAGAGTCCGAAAAGATTACAATTGAAGGATGAGGTGATTTTAATGCATAATCTATGGCCTTATTAATAGCAAAAAGTTCAGCAGAAAACATCAATGTATGGGTAAGTAGTCGGAACTCACACGACCACACACTTGCAGCCACACATTCATCCATCTTGGACCCGTCAGTGTATAGATGTATGGATGGAGAGAAGCCAGCAATGAGGGCCCGGAAGTGTTGGTGGAGCTCCGCCTCGGTAACGACAACCTTCTTCCCCGTTAGCCATTCGAAGTTGGTGGTGGGACATTTCCAGGGGAGAAGAATCGGCAGCACGAGCAAGTCCGCGTCGTCTAGTTGGATGCCGGTGACCTGGCAGAGCGTATGCAGTTTTGAAGCAACTGGATGGCGGACTGCAGTGAGGAGGTGGTGGTGCTGCCGTATAATTCTGCTTGCTGCGTTAGCGACATGAGCCTTCCGGGCTGCTTTTATCCAATGGGATAAAAATTCACGTCGAATGTGCAGTGGTGATATGTTGGCCTCAACCTCCATCCGCGCTACACGAGTGCAGCGCAGAGGTCCAAGACATATTTGTACACACTCATTCTGGAATAAATCCAGAGTTGGTTCCGGTACAGACGCATGCACCGGTGAGTCATAGTCTAAGTGAGAATGAATTAAGGACTTATACTCCATTAATAAAGATTTTCTGTCTGCTCCTCATGAGGTACCAGGAAGATACTTGAGGACATTTATTTTTTTCACGACAACGGATAAGCAATTCATTAACATGAGTCTTCCAGCTCAGTCTGCTGTCAAAATGCAGAACCAGGAACTTTACTGAATTTTTAAACAGCTATCTTTGAAGAGTCATTTACAAATCAGGTACGTTACGTCTAGTAAAAACAACACCGATATACTTAGGAACGGAAAACTTAAATCCCCATAGCTGGACGGTGTGAAGAACAGCTTGAATCCCCCCACCGAGAACTGTGCGTTAGGCAGAGTGCCATAACGCTCAGTCGTTAGCGAACAGTGACCATCTAAGATTCCTGGGGATGGGAATTATCGACAGAATATCATTAATCATAATACAAATTAAAATGGGACTAAGAACACTACCATGTGGCACCCGGTTTTCCTAGACGAAAACGTCCAAGCTTACGTTCAAAGGAAGCTTGACAGAAAACGTTCTGTCCTGAAGAAAATCATAAACAAAAATGGGCTATTTACCTTTGAAGCCGTGTCGCCAAGCCATGTCGAAGACTTTTGTGGATGTGGTTACTTGGTTATCTATAATATTATTATTGACTTTCAGAGTTGTAATTGGGATGTATGTTTTTTGTTATCTAATATATGAATGGTTTTCCAGATTTCTAATAGTGAGGTTGTACGGTTGACGGTTGATGTGAACTGTCTGATTGAATTTCTCTTAGGTTCATGAATGCCTTTCCTTGCCTGATCCCTTTGTCTTTTTATAGGCTATGAAATTTGCTTAACTGGCTTGCTGCCTGAAATGCCTGTAACGTCTATTGCGCTCACGAAGTGCTTGTCGGAAATCCGTTTTCCACCATAAAACTGCATGCTTTGTGTGAACTGTAGAAATCTTCTGAATATATGTCTCGGCGACGTGTAATGTAGATTGTATACCGTTGCTGAACATAGTCTTAATGTCCTCGCCAGATATATCACGTCGACAATACCACGGAAGGCTGCCTAGTCTGCTCTCTTGAAGTTAAACTTGGGACAGCGGGGGATTGGCGGGATGTCGTGGGCATAAGAGATGCAGATGGTTAGGTGGTTAATTTCGTGGGAGTCATCGATGATTTTCCAGGAGAAGTCAGGGAGTATATTTGGCGAGAGCAAAGACGGATCGGTGGCAGACGTGTTACCACTCCGATCATCTACACGAGTCGCACTTCCATCGTTCAGAAGACAAAGGTTTGTCTGTAATAATATGTTAACTATCTGCTCCCCATGTACACTTGACCTCTCACTTCCCCCATTGTTGATGATGGGTGTTGAAGTCCCCCAGAACTAGCCTGTTGCCCGGAAGCTGGGCAATTAAAGATGTAATGTCGTCATGCGTTGGAAGGCATGTCGTTGAATCTCACTCTGCACGGGACAGCTTTCAGAGGTGTATTCAACGTCACTTCTGTCTATGTCAGTGTTTTGTGTATGTATATGGCAGCACAGTGTCCCTCATATCTTCTATACGGATGGTGGTGTTTTAGTACTGCAGTATCAGGCTGATCCTGCAGTCTCGTCTCCTGTAGACAAATAACGGACGGCCTGTGTATGTTCACTAAAAGCGACAAATATGGATCTTTATTCTGAATACTTCTACAGTTCCAATGTACGAGTAACACCTTGAACATATGGCTTAAGAGTTGCGGTGGTGGCCGTGTTTCTTAGTCCTTTTGCGCTCGGAGGCACTGCCAGTGAACCTCTCCCGGCCCTTGCCAATGGTGGCATCCATAGATTCATCAATTGTTAACTTCTGGAGCTGGTCGAGAGGGAGCGAGCGTGAGAAACCCTCCTCGAGGGCGGCGCGGGAGTAGGAACGACATGAGAAGGGCGTTGGCGTTCAAGTTTTGTGAAATTTTATTTATTAGACTTGTTCTTTTCATTCTTGCTGGGAGTAGTAGAAATAGCAGACAGATATGGAACAGAGGAAGTGACATGAGTAGAGGCTTTGGTAGTAGTAGATGTAGATTTGGAAGTAGGAAAGTCATAGGTTGAGGGTGAGGCTGTGATGGTAGATGCGGCGGGCGGAAGATCAGTCTGGATGGCTAAAGTGCACATCTTTGGCTAACTCTTACTCTTTGAGGAGTATGAAACGTTTGAAGCAGACGCTGTTTGCGTTTGTTTCACTCGCATCCTTGCCTCATAGTAAGAGATTCCCTCAGTAGCCTTAACTGTGCAGGCCTTTCTCTACTTTCCACGCGGGCCAGTCACCAGGGAAAGTGAAGTGAGCATCCTCACAGTTACGGCACTTCTCTACCAAAGACGTGCACTGTTCCACCATATGACCCTCTCCAACACATCTACCGTAGTAAGCATGAGTACGACAAGCGTTGCCATGATGACCGTAAAGCTGGCACTTAAAACAACGGAGAGGATTCGAATGTAGGGACGAACGGGAACCGATTCGTATCCTACTTGAACCCTCTCTGGCAACTTAGCAGCACTGAAGGTGAAAATTACTGAGGCTGTGCTCCTTCTGGTATCGTCAACCATTTTAGTTATCTTTCTAGCTTCAATTACATCCTGATCAGCCGATTTCATGTCCACAAAATCGCGGTGGGAGGCGACTCCCCGACACGAGTTCATGGACAGTGGAATCGAAGCCTCGATCTCAATGTCATGTATGAGCTGGAGTTTTAAAAGATCCTCGGCTTACGTTAAGGGCGTGAATAAATTAGTCACCACTGGCAAGTTTCTTTACATTTATGACATTTCCGACATTATAATCAGTGACTTTCTTTATTATAAAAGAATTTACAGTGGAGAGGCGGGTGTTTGTCTTAGAGTACAGGGTCACGTACGTGCCTTTGTCAGGGGCAATCGAGAGTCTGGCAGTCGGGGGTCGTCGGTCAGTTTTCTCCGGGATGGCATGGAGAGGAGGTACACCCTCCTCCTATAGGAGGGGAGCGGGACATAAATGGGAGGAGGTCATAGAGGAGTTTTCTTACTGTCAGATTATCCTGCCAAACCACTCCAGGGGGGCAGAACGGTGTCAATTTATAATAAAAGCACTCTCACTGATGCGGACCCTACGTAGGTAGCTAGGAAAGACAATCTGACGACGTAACAACAGACACTTAGTGTTGCCGCTAAGGAGAGGACAGCGATAATACAAAGCTCAGAACGAGGCCAATGGAAGACCTAACTTTATTTAGCTATGCTTACGCCTGAAGGGTGTCAAAAAAAAAAAAAAAAAAAAAAAAACAAGGGGGTATAAGATAGAGGTGACAAAGCACATGTTTACAAGACAGTGTCTGGGCTCAATCTATGTGTGATGAGACACTTAATTCATTGATATATATATATATATATATATATATATATATATATATATATATATATATATATATATATATATATATATATATATATATATATATATATATATATATATATATATATATATATATATATATATATAGGAGGGACACTGGACAAGGGCAACAAAATCCAATAGAAAAAAAAAAAGCCCACTGAGATGCCAGTCCCAGAAAAGGGTCCAAAGCGGTAGTAAAAAATTGAAGGATAAGTGTCTTGTGCAGCGAGGCCGCGGGAGGAGGGGAGGAATGGAGTTAGCAAGATCAGAAGAGCAGTTAGCATGAAAATAGCTGTAGAAGACAGCTAGAGATCCAACATTCCGGCGATGAGAGAGAGAGAGAGGCAGAAGACAGTCAGTTAGAGGAGAGGAGTTGATGAGACGAAAAGCTTTTTATTCCACCTTGTCTAGAAGAGCGGTATGAGTGGAACCGCCTCCCCCCTCCCGAACGAGACATGTGAAGCATACTCCATACATGGACGGATAAGGTCCTTGTACAGAGTTAGGGGTGGCAGAGTAGACAGAGTAGGCTTGGGGTGAGAAAGAACTTCATAGAAGCTGTTTTAGCTAGAGATGAGATGTGAAGTTTCCAGTTCAGATTATAAGTAAAGGACAGGCCGAGGATGCTCAGAAGAGGGGATAGTTGTCTGGAAGGTTGTGTCGAGTTGATAGATGGAAGAATTAAGTTTTTGAGGCAATGAACAATACCAAGTTTTGCTCTGCCCAATCAGAAATTTTAGAAAGATCAGAACTCAGGCGTTTTGTGGCTTCCTTGCGTAAAATGTTTACTTCCTGAAGGGTTGTATGTCTATGAAAAGACGTGGAAAAGTGCATGGTGGTATCATCGGCGTAGGAGTGGATAGGACAAGAAGTCTGGTTTAGAAGGTCATTGATGAATAATAAGAAGAGAGTGGGTGACAGGGCAGAACCCTAAGGAACACCACTGTTAATAGTTTTAGAAGAACAGTGACCGTCTACCACAACAGCAATAGAACGGTCAGAAAGGAAACTTGAGATAAAGTTACAGAGAGAAGGATAGAAGCCATAGGACGGTAGTTTGGAAATCAAAGCCTGTGCCAGACTCTATCAAAAGCTTTTGATATATCCAGGGCAACAGGAAAAGTTTCACCAAAATCTCTAAAAAAGAATGACCAAGACTCAATAAGGAAAGCCAGAAGATCACCAGTAGAGCGGCCTTGACGGAACCCATACTGGCGATCAGATAGAAGGTTGTGAAGTGATAGATGTTTAAGAATCTTCCTGTTGAGGATAGATTAAAAAAACTTGAGATAGGCAGGAAATTAAAGCAATAGGACGGTAGATTGAGGGATTAGGACGGTCATCTTTTTAGGAACAGGCTGAATGTATGCAAACTTCCAGCAAGAAGGAAAGGTAGATGTTCACAGACTGAGCTGAAAGAGTTTGACTAAGCAAGGTGGAAGCACGGAGGCACAGTTTTGGAGAACAATAGGAGGGACCCCATCAGGTCCATAAGCCTTCGGAGGGTTTAGGCCAGCGAGGACATGGGAAACATCATTGCGAAGAATTTTAATAGGTAGCATGAAGTACTCAGAGCGTGGAGGACAGGGAGGAACAAGCCCTGAATCGTCCAAGGTAGAGTTTTTAGCAAAGGTTTGAGCGAAGAGTTCACCTTTACAGATAGATGTGATAGCAGTGGTGCCATCTGGTTGAAATAAAGGAGGGAAAGAAGAAGCAAAGTTGTTGGAGATATTTTTGGCTAGGTGCCAGAAGTCACAAGGGGAGTTAGATCTTGAAAGATTTTGCCGCTTTCTGTTAATGAAGGAGTTTTGGCTAGTTGGAGAACAGACTTGGTATGGTTCCGGGCAGAAATATAAAGTCCATGAGATTCTTGTATAGCACGAAAACAAGTTGTGTTAAACCAAGGTTTGGAAGGTTAAGATCGAGAAAAAAAGGATGAGGAATGTACGCCTCTATGCCAGACACTATCACCTCTGTTATGCGCTCGGCAAACAAAGACGGGTCTCTGACACGGAAGCAATATTCATTCCAAGGGAAATTAGCAAAATACCTACTCAGGTCCCGCCAACTAGCAGAGGCAAAAAGCCAGAGGCACCTTCGCTTGGGGGATCTTGAGGAGGGATTGGAGCGATAGGACAAGATACAGATAAGAGATTGTGATCGGAGGAGTCCCACGGACGGTCAGGAATATGAGTAAGGTGTTGCATCAATTGCTCTAGGTCGTGGAGGATAGCAAAGTTGAAGGCTAGTTCACCAGGATGGTCAATGAAGGGAGAGGAAAGCCAAAGCTGGTGGTGAACATTGAAGTCTCCAAGAATGGAGATCTCTGCAAAAGGGAAGAGAGTCAGAATGTGCTCCACTTTGGAAGTTAAAAAGTCAAAGAATTTCTTATAGTCAGAGGAGTTAGGTGAGAGGTATACAGCACAGATAAATTTAGTTTGAGAGTAACTGTGGTCGTAGTCAGATGGTGGAAAAGTCGTTGCAAACATAAACGCAACATCCAGCTTTGTATTGAAAATGATGTTAGAGAAAATAGGAGGGAGCAGAAAAGGGGCTACTGTCAGTTGCCTCAGACACCTGAGTTTCGGTGAGGAAAAGATGAGGTTTAGAAGAGGAAAGGTGGTGTTCTACAGATTGAAAATTAGATCTTGCTTGTTCTCGTACTATACATGATAGGGAGGTGGCCCACAAAAGGTACTTGAGCCTTCCATCACCAGAATCTCATGCACTTTATATTTCTGCCCGGAACCATGCCAAGTCTCTTCTCCAACAAGCCAACAATTCCTTCATTAATAGAAAGTGTCAAAATCTTTCAATATCTAACTCTCCTCGTGACTTCTGGCAACTAGACACAAATATATTTCCAATAACTTTGCTTCTTCTTTCCCTAATTTATGGCACCACAACTATCACATCTATTTCTAAAGCTGAACTCTTCGCTCAAACCTTTGGTAAAAACTACCTTAGACGATTCTGGGCTTGTTCCTCCCTTTCATCCACCCTCTGAGTACTTCATACTACCTATTAAAATTCTTCGCAATGATGTTTTCCATGACCTCGCTGGCCTAAACCCTCGGAAAGCCTATGGACCTGATGGGGTCCTTCCTATTATTCTCCGAAACTGTGCCTTCTTGCTCTCACCTTACCTAGTCAAACTCTTTCAGCTCTGTCTGTCAACATCTACCTTTCCTTCTTGCTGGAAGTTTGCATACATTCAGCCTGTTCCTAAAAAAGAGACCGTTCTATTCCCTCAAACTACCGTCCTATTGCTTTAATTTCCTGCCTATCTAAAGTTTTTTTTAATCTATCCTCAACAGAAAGATTCTTAAACATCTATCTCGTCACAACCTCCTATCTGATCGCCAGTATAGGTTCCGTCAAGGCCGCTCTACTGGTGATCTGGCTTTCCTTACTGAGTCTTGGTCATCCTCTTTTAGAGATTTTGGTGAAACTTTTGCTGTTGCCTTGGATATATCAAAAGCTTTTGATAGAGTCTGGCACAAAGCTTTGATTTCTAAACTACCCTCCTACGACTTCTATCCTTCTCTCTGTAACTTTATCTCAAGTTTCCTTTCTGACCGTTCTATTGCTGCTGTGGTAGACGGTTATTGTTCTTCTCCTAAATCTATTAACAGAGAGTGGGCGACAGGACACAGTGGTGTTCCCTGAGGAACACCACTGTGTCCTGTCGCCCATTCTCTTCTTATTATTCATCAATGACCTTCTAAATAAAATTTCTTGTCCTATCCACTCTTACGCTGATGATACCACCCTTCACTTTTCCACGTCTTTTCATAGACGTCCAGCCCTTCAGGAAGTAAACATTTTACGCAGGGAAGCCACAGAACGCTTGACTTCTGATCTTGATGCTTGATCTTGATGATAGCGGTAGTGTTGTTGTTGTTGTTGTTGTTGTTGTTGTTTTTGTTATTGTTGTTGTTGTTGTTGTTGTTGGTGGTGGTGGTGGTGGTGGTGGTGGTAGTAGGAGTAGTAGTATTAGTTTGTAGTAATAGTAGTAGTAGTAGTAGTAGTAGTAGTAGTAGTAGTAGTAGTAGTAGTAGTAGTAGTAGCAGCAGTAGTAATAGTAGTAGTGATACTGATAATAATAATAATAATAATAATAATAATAATAATAATAATAATAATAATAATAAGTACTAGAGAAGAAGAAAAACAAGAACATGAAGAGGAACAACAACAACAACAACAACAACAACAACATGAGGAAAACCTCCTTCAGCAGACAGGGTGCCCCCATCAATCATCACTTTCCTGGTTCACAAGATTTCCTTCTTTCTACCCAAAGTTTGAACGAGAAAAATTATAATTAGTCCAGGGCAGGTGGTGGCACGGCCAGCTTTCCCCTGCCCCACCGCCACCAGTCGCGTACCCAATCACCTGCCGTGACTGTCTCCTCGCATGCTTGGCTCGTGGTACTGGTTCACAATATTGGACCGATGGTGAATAATGATCACATGTTACCTTTCATAAGAAAAACGCTTTACAAAAAACACGAATCTGTATTACGAAGAATACTTGATGCATATGTCTCTCCGATTCGTATTTACACAGCAGTGAGGCATATTGTGGGGGCGATAGCCAAACCATTCAGCACAAAATAGCCATAATTTGCCTAGTCGCAAATTAAGAAGATATCAGAAATCCAAACACTGTCGTAAGTTAATAAAAAAAAAAATGCAATTCCAATATAAAGGGCAGCATATTTTACTTTCTTATATTTTCATATATATGTTTATTCTATATTCCTTGCTCACTGTCTTCATCATATTGTGCATTTATCACGTGGCCTCTTTTTTTTACATATTTGTTGTTTCAATGACATTTGTGTAATAATAATAATAATGATAATAATAATAATAATAATAATAATAATAATGATAAACGGTTTATTCTTTAGGCAGTCAACAAACTGAAAATGTACATTGGGGGTGGGGAAATACTTGACATTAATCCTAAAGGTAAGTCAAATCTAGAAGGGACTATTGATTGATGGCTCGCACCATGGTGGGAATCGCACTGAGTCTGTACCGGTCCGTACGCGGCGCCTTTAGGGGCGTTATCTTGTTGTGGTGTCTGGTGACACGGGCCGGGCGAGGCGCGTCAGGCGGCAGCATGTGTGTGTGTGTGTGTGTGTGTGTGTGTGTGTGGTAATAATAATAATAATAATAATAATAATAGTAATAATAATAATAATAATAATAATAATAATAATCTGCGGTTTAATGTTAAGTACATGGCAGCCTTACTGGCTGACTATCTACAAATTACCTTTATCTTACACACTACGACACTGGCTGCCACATGGCACCGACAACCTAGAAGACCACACCCGGGATGATCAGGCCACGGTATTATTCCGGAATCACTACAAATTCACTTTTACTTTCGTGCCGTGTCTCACTGGCTAGAGCTCCTCGTGCTGAGTATTTTGAAGCCCCTTATATATGTGTCGCAAATTAATACTAACAAACGTTAGCGATTTTTGAAAATTTATTGGCTTTCTTTCGTACGTGTTATAGTGAACAACTGGTCAAAACTGGACATCGAGACATCCTTGCTGCTGGCTGAGGTTCAGCCTCAACTGACTCGCTCTCCGAAGGAACGAGGGGAAGCGTGTTTGTTCGTACGTGTACGTGTACTTCTACTTCGGCGTCAAACAGGTCACAGTGATCGGTCGATTTGTTTGAAGGCAATGTCACGGCCAATGAAATGAAATTAATTATTAATTTAGCCAATTACAGCGCTGTATTTCGTAGGAAGAAGGAAGGATGGCAGATTTGAATCAGTCTAGCAAGATGCCCCAGTGCGATAGCTGCTCTGTTAACTATTTCCAATGTTTAGCAGTTTTTTTTTTTTTTAAATCAAGAATCGTTGACATCATTATAGGGGCTCGGAGTCCTGCCGACTTCTGTTCAGTGTCCTCGGTGTGATAGAGACTGCCACTTACATGAAGAAGGATATATTTGGAGATGAGGAGGCAGTAGAGCAGAAACAAGGTAAGATTTAAGGTTAGGTTAGTTAGGTAGGTTAGGTTTGGTTACGTTAGGTTAGATTAGATTTCATTAGGTTAGGTTAGGTTAGGTATGGTTTGGTTAGGTATGGTTAGTTAGGTTAGGTTAGATTAGATATTTTCACACACACACACACACACACACACACACACACACACAGTGTTTCCCATTGTGGATGGTAAACAAACACACGTGAAAGATTGATTGGGAACAGTTTGCAAACTTTGGTGGGAGACATTGTTTCTAAACAGTCATCAATACCAAGAGACACAGGTGTGGTTGTACTGTGCTGACGACTAATCATTTCCGCGCGTGAAGCCTGTAGTCTTTCTCGCACAAGATCATGGATAATCTGAAACGTGCGGATATGAGACTGCACATAGTCATCAGCGGAATACATTGGTACACATGGGGCTACTAGTATGTCGTAAGGGAGACATTTCTCGACGAATTCACAGGACCATTAATGGAAGAAGCTACATGAGAAAACCGATCTTCCCATGAATCATGAAGTTTACCTGCAACATGCCGAAGGTTCCGTTGCACAAGTTCATTAGAAGCTGGATGGTGAGCAGTAATAAAGCATTGGAAAATTCTGTACTGCTGGCAAATAGTATTAAGTACCTCATTCTTAAACTCTGACCCATTATTAGGAAGCAAAATTGAAGGTGTAGTGAATAGAGAAAGGAGATGGGACACTAAAGCATGGACCACAACTGCAGCAGATTTGTTGGGCAAAGGTGCAAGAATAACAAAGCGACTGAAATAATCAATGCAGACTAGAACATAAGATCCTTGGTGACTAAGAGGTAATTGCAAAAGATCCATAGCAATAGTATCAAAAGAACCAGCAGGAGTCAGATATTCAAGCATAGGAGCTGAGTGGGTGATACCTTTAGTTTGTCCACAAGAAAGACATTGGGCTACATGATTTGTGATGTCAAAGCTCATCGTAGGCCAGTAATAACGCTTACGAACCATTGTTAAAGATTTGTCACGTCCTAGATGACCGGACTGGGGAACGTCATGAATGAGCTGAAGCAGAGATGGAACTAAAGAAGTAGGGATGACAAGTTACGTCACTGTTTGCTCATGGACTGACACAGTATGACATAATATACCATTAAAAGGGAAAACTGAGACAAAGTAACATGCAACTTGGGTAAAACAGACTCATCTCCTGATTGTAAGGTATATGCCACAGCGGACCATAAAGGATCTTGACGCTGGGGAGCGAAAAGTTCCTCTCGTGAGAAATTAGTAATTTCTGACACAGAACCAAGAGGAAGATTTCGAGAGAGAGCACCTGCAATCATACTCGTATTTGCTTCACCGGGCAAATACTTGATCGTTGGATTAAATTCATCGACTATGACAAGTCATTATATATATATATATATATATATATATATATATATATATATATATATATATATATATATATATATATATATATATATATATATATATATATATGTAGGAAGGACACTGGCCAAGGGCAACACATTCAATAAAAAAAAAAAGAAAAAAATCCCACTGAGATGCCAGTCCCAGAACAGGGTCCAAATCAGTAGTAAAAATTTGAAGGATGAGCGTCTTGAAACCTTTCTCTTGAAGGAATTCAAGTCATAGGAAGGTGGCAATACAGAAGCAGGTAGGGAGTTCAGAGTTTACCAGAGAAAGGGATGAATGATTAGAGAGGTGGACAGAATAGAGGTGAGAGAAAGAAGAAAGTCTTGCGCAGCGAGGCCACGAGACGAGGGGAGGCATACAGGTAGCAATTTCAGAAGAGCAGTTAGTATGAAAATACCGGAAAAAGATAGCTAAAATGCAACATTGCGGCGATGAGAGAGAGGCTGAAGACAGTCATAGGAAAGGAGTTGATGAGACGAAAAGCTTTTGATTCTACCCTGTCTAGAAGAGCAGTATGAGCGGGAAAACCTCCCAGAAATGTGAAGCATACTCTATACATAGACGGATAAGCCCCTTGTACAGAGTTAGCAGTCGGGGAGGGTGAGAAAAACTGGCGGAGACGTCTCAGAACACCTAACTTCATAGAAGCTGTTATGGCTAGAGATAAGATGTGAAGTTTCCAGTTCAAATTATAAGTAAAGGACAGACCGAGGATGTTCAATGTAAAAGAGAGGGGACAGTTGAGTGTTATTGAAGAAGATGGGATAGTTGTCTGGAAGATTGTGTCGAGTTGACAGATGATGGAATTGAGTTTTTGAGGCATTGAACAATATCAATCAGAAATTTTAGAAAGATCATGTCAGGCGTTCTATGGCTTCCCTTCTTGAGATATTTACTTCCTGAAAGGTTGGAGGTCTATGATAAGACGTGGAAAGTGCAGGGTGGTATCATCAGCGAAGGAGTGGATAGGAGAATAAATTTGGTTTAGAAGGTCATTGATGAATAATAAGAAGAGAATGGGTGACAGGACAGAACTCTCAGGAACACCACTGTTAATAGATTTAGAAGAACAGTGACCGTCTACCACAGCAGCAATAGAACGGTCGGATAGAAAACTTGAGATTAAGTTACAGAGAGAGAAGGATAGAAGCCGTAGAAGGCTAGTTTGGAAATCAAAGCTTTGTGCCAGACTCTATCAAAAACTTATGATATGTCTAAGGCAACAGCAAAAGTTTCACCAAAATTTCTAAAAGAGGATGAACAAGATTCAGTAAGGAAAGCCAGAAGATCACCACTAGGGCTGCCTTGACGAAACCCATACTGACGATCAGATAGAAAGCTGTGAAGTGATAGATGTTTAAGAATGTTCCTGTTGAGGATAGATTCAAGAACTTTAGATAGGCAAGAAATTAAAACAATAGGACAGTAGTTTGGGGGATTAGAAGAACGGTCACCCTTTTTAGGAACAGGCTGAATATAGGCAAACTTCCAGCAAGAAGGAAAGGTAGATGTTGACAGACAGAGCTGAAAGAGTTTGACTAGGCAAGGTGTAAGCACGGAGGTACAGTTTCGGAGAACAATAGGAGGGACCCCATCAGGTGCCTAAGCCCTCCGAGGGTTTAGGCCAGTGAGTGCATGGAAAACATCACTGCCAAGAATTTTAATAGTTAGCATGAAATAGTCAGAGGGCGGAGGAGAGGGAGGAACAAGCCCTGAATCGTCCAAAGTAGAGTTTTTAGCAAAGGTTTGAACGAAGAGTTCATATTAAGAGATAGATGCCATCTGTTTGAAATAAAGGTGGGAAACAAGAAGAAACAAAGTTGCTGGAAATATTTTTGGTTAGATGCCAGAAGTCACGAGGGGAGTTAGATCTTGAAAAATTTTGACACTTTCTATTAATGAAAGAGTTGTTTTTGGTTAGTTGGAGAACAGACATAGCATGGTTCCAGGCAGAAATATAAAGTGCAGGAGATTCTGGTGATGGAAGGCTTAAGTACCTTATGTGGGCCACCTCTCTATCATGTATAACACGAGAACAGGCTGTGTTAAATCAAGGTTTGGAAGGTTTAGGTCGAGAAAAAGAGTGAGGAATGTACGCCTCCATGCTAGACATGCAAAATACCTCCTCATGTCCCCCTAACTAGCAGAGGCAAAACGCCAGAGGCTCCTCCGCTTAGAGGGATCCTGAGGAGGGATTGGAGCGATAGGACAAGATACAGATATGAGAGTGTGATCAGAGGAGCCCAACGATGAAAAGAGGGTGACAGAATAAGCAGAAGGATTAGAGGTTAGGAAAAAGTCATGAATGTTGGGCGTATCTCCAGGACTGTCAGGAATACGAGTAGGGCGTTGTTGCACCGATTGCTCTAGGTCGTAGAGGATAGCAAAGTTGAACTCTAGTTCGCCAGGATGGTCAGTAAAGGGAAAGCCAAGGCTGGTGGTGAATACTGAAGTCTCCAAGAATGGACATCTTCGCAAAAGGGTCAGAATGTGCTCCACTTTGGAAGTTAAGTAGTCAAAGAAATACTTATAGTCAGAGGAATTAGGTAAGAGGTATAAAGCACAGATAAATTTAGTTTGAGAAAACTCGGAGGATTCAAGAGCGTGGGCACGAGAGCAGTTTAAGTCGCTGCGCACAGAAACGCAACACCCAGCTTTTGAGCGAAAATGAAGATAGAGAAAGTAGGAGGGAACAGAAAAGGGGCTTCTTTCAGTTGCTTCAGACACCTGTGTTTCAGTGAGGAAAAGATGAGGTTTAGAAGAGGAGAGGTGGTGTTCTATAGATTGAAAATTACATCTAATACCGCGAATATTGCAGAAGTTAATGAAAAATGTTGAGGGGGATGTCGAGACACTTACGGTTGATCTTAGAAGAGCAGTGTGTGTGTGTGTAATTAGGTGCTTGTAGTTTTGTGTGAAGGAAGAGTTCAGTGAGGTCACAGCTGGGTTTAATGATAAGTTCACAGCACCCTCTTATCCAGTGCTTTAGACCTCACTGGGAGTAACTGTCGTTTCGGCAGGTGCCTACTGCCTCCTCCTGAGGAGACGACCTGATAAATTTTTACCATTGAAGAGGTGAAGGAAAGCAGCATGATCAGTAGCCATAAATGATGTCACATAAAAGACGTAAAGCCCATACCTGTGCCAGAGCTTAGTAGCGAGACTCAGCATCATTTAGTTTAAGGCTGGCATACGCAATGACATGAAGACAAGAACTCTCAGTCTCCTGCTCCGAAAGCACTTGTATCGGTGAATTGTGTAAAAGGCAGACTGTAATCTGGAAAAGCAATGACTGGAGCATGAGTGAGTGCATGTTTGAGTCGGTCAAAACTAGCTTACTGGGCGTCGTGCCATACAAAAGAGACATCCTTTATGAGAAGACGCGTGAGAGTCGTTGCAATGGATGCAAAGTCTCTGATGAATGTACGCCAATAACTTGCAAAACCGAGAAAAGAACGCACGTGGTTTATTGACTTTCTGCCTTTCAACATTCCATCAGCTAAATTCTTCTGAACAACAGCACGCTGACTGTGAAACAAACGATAGGAAGGCACAAAAAAATGACGTGTATCAGATTTTAACCTAATGTGATGCGCAATACGGTCTGTGATACCAAGGGGTTCATTAGACAAAGCAACAGCCGGTTTGTGTTTGACTAGCAAGTCGAGGAGATGAGATGTTGCTGTTGGGAAATCCAACACCTTAACATGAACTGAGAGTTGAGAAATGAGATCAACAATATCATGAGAAATCTCTGTATTAGGAAAAACAGAAGCAATAAGGTGTGGAGAGTCGGGAAAGGACCTACTTAAAAAAAAAAAAAAAAAAGTACGCCGTTCTTGAGATAAATCGGGGCGCTGGTTAGGTTTGTCACCAAGGCATCAGTTACATGATCTTCTTGGACACAGGAAAGGGTAATTTCAAGAGCCAACCTATGAACGCGGACAGAACCTAGCTAAGTTAAGACATAGGAGTCAACAGGTGTATTTGTCAAGCGAACGAGAAGGTGAACAGCGCTCATGGGGCCAACTCGCTGATCTCCTATCACAACAGCAGAACAGACATCCACAGCAGAGACTGAACGTTTAGACTCCGTGAAATCAGGCAATGACAAACCGTGATATGTGGTTCGTGAACGCTTTAAAGTGTGAACAGGAGGTTAAGAAGATAAGAGTGGTGCCAGAACGTCCATTGCAGAGATAACAATATCCTAATATGAAACAGCATGATGTTGAGGAGAAACATCAACACTATGAGTCACAAGCGAGTCAAGTCCTAATAGACCATCGCTGCTGAGGACAAAATCAGAAGTTATAACAAAATTTGCTTCAAATGATGATGAATTACTGGCAAGAGGTAAGAGGAGAACAACTGTACCAATGACATGTAAGAAAGAACCTTGTAACTGAAACGATTATTGTCAGCAGGCTGTAAGGTAAGGTTAAGTAAGTCTTTAAATTTGGAATAAGCCTCGACACTCAAGAGATTAAAAGAAGAACCAGTGACAACTCCTAAGGAAAGAGGAATGTCGTAAGAAAAAGCGCTGGTAAACTTGCATATCTTGAAAAACAGCAGTGACAATAGGAAGAGCGAGAAAATGCGCCGGAGAAGACGGCACTAATCTTTCCCGCGTTGAGTTTGATGGCTCTGAAAATTTGACGGAGAGGTTGTTAAAACTTACTCTTGCTGCAATTCTAGAATTTTGAAACATTCCTCTGTCATATGGTTACTTGGACCATGAACAAGAGATAATTTAGACGGACGCTGAAGGGACATGCGAGGTCTTGGTCCCGGGGACGGCGAGCGCGTATACCGTGTCAGAGTAGAGAAATAAAAATGAACACGACAACCAGGTGATGAAGGTTTAAGACGAGAGTGGCCTTAAAACTGCTTAGAACAGGGGTTCCCAACCTGGGGTACATGCACCCCGGTGGTGCATTTGCACTTTTCAGGGGGTACCAGTTATTCAATGAGGGGCGGAAAAAAAAAAAAAAAAAACGGAGAAAAACTAAATCAAAGTTTGGCGACTTTTCAGAATGCGATATCTCAGCCGGAAATTGAGCTAGAGGGTTGTGGATTGTTTTAAAATGTTGGTTATGAATCCTACTTTATGATTAGCATGATGCAAATAAGATTATTATAAAGTATTCTAAAAAAAAAAATAATGACTGCGTTTTTTCCGTTTAGAAAAACGAGTATTTTTAGAATGAACTGAATATAAACGTCCATAAATATCCAAAAACACTTTCTGAATGCACCAAACCTATTGTCTTAATAAGAAAATACCTGCATCTTTCATTTCCAGTCACCAATGCGCGATATTCTTTCTATCATATTGCTGTATCAGGCGATAGAAGTAATACAAGAAAATGGCAGGTAGGTAAATGAATGGCCCCAAACCCCAAAAAAACCCTATCTGAGCCTTGGCAAATACTACCTCAGGCTTCATCACCAGTGACCAATGAATAACTATCTTATTACATTGATGCGTTTTCAAGTACGGATGCAGGTACAAGTAAGTGACAGGTACAGGTAAGCACTTTGCCGGTTATTATGTTTCAAGGAAGTGATATACAGGAAGTGAGACACAGGTAAAACAGTAAGTTGTCATGGAAACAAGAGAAAACTGATACTGCAAAGATAGTAAGATAGCAACATTGCAAGAAAATATTGCAGCTACAGCTCACCTCACCTGGAAAAGAATGTATGTACAGGTAAGTAAGCGGCAGATGAGTTAGACAAATTGCATGCTATTAAGATATTAATAAGAAAATAGGATAAGACGAGCTCTCTGATTGGCGAGCGCACTGTCCACACGTCATCCCAGCCGCGCGGTGATTGGCTCCCGCTTTGTGTTGGTCCGCGGTGTGTATACTCCCGTACTCGACCAAAAGCTTGGAATCAGCGAGGAGGGGCACTCGTAGGCTCGATCAGAAAGGTTTAGAGAATGGGATTGTCGACCAACTTGTAGTTGGACTAGAGACGTGGGTTTGTTTCATGTGAAAGAGGAAGCGTTGCACTATATTGTTCCATACGTAAATCAGAAAGTGACTTTGGTGGCGTTTAAGTCTTTGAATAACTGCCTCACATAATGTTGTAATCTCCATTCAGATGTTTTTATTTATTTATTTATTTATTTATTTATTTATTTTTTATTTCCTCATTCTAGTAAGCAAAGCTTTTTACTTAAGTTATTTCAAGAGTAGGGTGAATACCATTTGTTTTTCACTATTACGAAACTTCCCGCGGCCGTAATCTGTACCCGTACCGGGCCTGAAAAGATCAGATAAGGGACGTGTATACTGACTCGAGACAGTGGCGGGCGGCACCGGCCGCGCACTGGCCCTAGTCACTCAGTCCTACTTGACACTCACGGCTGGAGAAGGTGTGATAACGTTACTCGTCACCAGCACTGTTGTCGTAGCTTTGTTGCAAGAGTTGCATAAAAAGTTTATTACACATATGAGAAAATAAATGAATATCCGAAATTAATAAAAAATCTTTAATGCCATATCAGTACTAGGCTTGTGTCCAAGTTGGTACATGTACTCATACTTAAGTGCACAATATCATGTACTTGTATGTTACTTGGACTCCAAGTACTTAACCATTTTATGAGTGCTTCTGAGTACAGTACAACTTAAGAACATAAGAACATAAGAAATAAGGGAAGCTGCAAGAAGCGACCAGGCTTACACGTGGCAGTCCCTGTATGAAACACACCTACCTACGAGTATTTCCATCTGCTATCCCCATCCATAAACTTGTCTAATCGTCTCTTAAAGCTCTCTAGTGTCCTAGCACTAACTACATGATTACTGAGTCCGTTCCACTCGTCTACCACTCTATTTGAGAACCAATTTTTTCCTATCTCCTTCCTAAACCTAAATTTTTCAAGCTTGAACCCGTTATTTCTTGTTCTACCCTGGTTGCTGATCCTAAGAATTTTGCTTACATCTCCCTTGTTATAACCCTTATACCATTTAAAGACTTCTATCAGGTCCCCTCTTAACCTACGTCTCTCTAAAGAATGTAAATTCAACAGCTTCAACCTCGCCTCGTAAGGAATACTCCTCATCCCCTGTATCCTTTTAGTCATTCTCCTCTGTACTGATTCTAATAGACCTATATCTTTCCTGTAATGTGGGGACCAGAACTGCACCGCGTAGTCTAGATGAGGTCTGACCAGCGCCAAGTATAACTTTAATATTACTCCCGGCCTTCTACTTTTAACACTCCTAAAAATGAATCCTAGTACCCTATTTGCCTTGTTTCTGGCTTCTATGCATTGCTTCCCTAGACGGAGTTCAGAGCTAACTATAACTCCTAAATCTTTCTCGTACCCTGTACCTACCAGAGTTTGGTTGTTTAATGTGTACCTATTGTGTGGGTTTCCTCTACCTACGCTAAGCACTTTGCATTTATTGATATGAAATTGCATTTGCCATCTATCCGTCCATTCATTCATTCTATCTAAGTCTGCCTGCAAGGCGATGGCATCCGATTCTGACCTAATTAATCTACCTATCTTTGTGTCATCCGCAAATTTACTAACATCACTACTAATTCCACTATCCAAGTCATTGATATACATTAGAAATAACAATGGCCCTAATACTGATCCCTGTGGCACCCCACTAATTACATGACCCCACTCGGATTTCGAGCCGTTTATTACCACCCTCTGTCGCTTATCACTAAGCCATGACCCTATCCAGCCTAACACCTTCCCATCTATCCCGTGTGCCCTAACCTTTCTCAGGAGCCTTTGATGGGGTACCTTGTCAAATGCTTTACTAAAGTCCAGATATAAGATATCATAACTATCACCATTATCTACTGCCTCGTACACCCTACTGTAAAAACTTAACAAGTTTGTCAGGCAAGACTTCCCCTTCGTGAAGCCATGCTGTGACTGATTTATCAAGTTATGTTTGTGTAAATGTTCCCTAATGTTCCTCGCTGTTATTGACTCTAACATTTTACCTACAACTGAAGTTAAGCTGACAGGTCTATAATTAGACGCTAAAGTTTTATCTCCTTTCTTAAAGATGGGTACTACATTAGCCTGCCTCCACATTACTGGTACCTCACCCGACTCCAGTGATTTCCTAAAGACAGAAACTAACGGCTCACTAATAATCTCTTTACATTCCTTAAGTACTCTGGGATATATTTCATCAGGTCCTGGTGACTTGAACTTTTTCAGCCTATCTATCTTCTGTTCTACTATCTCCCTAGTTATGGAAATATGTCAGCTTCTCATTCTCATCTGCTCTAAACACCTGTTCACTATCTGGCATATCCTGCATGTTTTCCTGGGTGAAGACAGTTAAAAAATAATCATTCAGAAGTTTACTAATCTCCTCCCCAGAACTAACCAGCTCCCCATCTGCTGCCTTTAATGGACCTACAGTATCCTTATTCTTCGTCCTGTATACCTGATAAAATCCCTTGGGGTCCGTCTTCGCCTGGCTGGCTACCTTTAATTCATAATTGTCCTTAGCTTTCCTCGTTAACTTCCTGACTGTTCTAACTAATTCATTATATTGTGTCCTTAAAACTTCCTCACCTGCCCTTAATCTCCTATACGAGTATATACTTCTCTTACGCCCTATATAATGCTTTAACCTAGCAGTCATCCATTTAGGGTCATTTTTTTGTGATCTTATTGTTCTATACGGGATATTTGCTAACTGACCTGTATGAACTTTATCCACGAAATATTTATACAATTTATCTACATTTACTTCACCTAGTCCCCTCATCTCATCCCCTACCATCCTTTCCACTCCTTCATTTACTCGCCTCGACCTCACCTCTCTTATTTCCGCATGACCTGACATTCCAACATACTCACACCTAGCTCCCCCCTTCCTCTTTCCTCCTCCCTTCCGGACACATCTCCCCTCCTCTTGTCCTACACCCTCACGCCTCACCTCACCTCTCTCATCCTGCCTAATCTCTCTGAACTCCGCCCCTGACCTGACCTCACCCTACATCCTTTGCCAGCCACTCCTTGGAGGTACCTTTTTAATTCTTCAAAATCTGCTCTCCTAAAGTCAGGTATTTTACTAGTGTTTTTGTTTCTAACTGTTTCTTCCCATTCTAAATTGTACCTAATTTCCTTATGGTCACTGTTACCTAGCTGTCCTCCAACCTCTACCTGCGTGACTGCTTCCTCCCTGCTAGTGAGAATTAAATCTAGAATATTATTCCCCCTTGTGGGTTCTACGACTACCTGTTTTAAAAAATTATCCTGAATTACCTTAAGAAATTCCTCTGCTTCCTTGTTACCCACCATCAGACTCCAGTCGATATTCCTAAAATTAAAATCTCCTACCATACATACCTGACTGTACCTGCCTGCTCTATTTAATTCCTGCCACAGTGAGGTGTTAATTTCCTCTGTACTGGTCGGTGGTCTGTAAACTACCCCTAGTACTACTGACTGCGATCCTTCTTTAATATCTACCCATATCGACTCTGCTTTGTTATCTGTTTTAATTCTACTGTTGATACAACACTGTAATGTGTCCCTAACGTATAACGCGACGCCTCCTCCTCTCCTGTTTTCCCTATCTTTATAGAACATTGTATACCCATCTATCTTAACCTCTGGATTAAATACTTTTCCTGACATATCTAACCAAGTTTCAGTTAAAGCAATGATATCAAATTTCTCAACGCTCGCTATTCCTCTAAGCAAGTCTATTTTATTCAGAATACTTCTACAGTTTGTGTAGTAAACACTTAAGCTATTTCTCACCATCCCTGAGCTAGCTACCTTTCTGAATTTAACTATTTTGCCCCTCGCCTTCTCACTACCCCTTCTTCCCTCCCGACTAACGAAAAAAGTGCTGGAGTGCAGTAACCTCCCGCTCGAGTGTTGAAAATGTGAAAGCGAATTGTGGTGTTTGACGACCAGTATGAGTGGATGTGACGTAAGGGTAAGGTAAGGAATTAACAAATGTGTTTTCTTGTGAGACTAGTTACTGTCTTGGGTTGGTGACATTGAGGCCATGTGAGTGCTATTCCTATTATTATATATGCTAATAGGTGTAACTGCAAGAGTTGAGACACATTTGTCACGATACTGCCTGGACTAGTAGGCAGTGTCATTATCTTAAATTCCCCGCGCATAAATCCAAATATTCAATAATAAATAAATACACTGAACTATAGTCACCAATGCTGAATGTAATAGCGGTAATTAGTAATATATGATAATACAGTATCTGACAGTTTCATTATCCATATTGCATCATGATTTTAATTTGGGGTGTCTGAGTGCAATAAAGTACCTGTATATTACGATACTTTAAATCAAATGTATATACAATATTATGTAAAAAAAAAAAAAAAAAGAAATGAAGGTTAAATCAGTAAAAATATTTGTACTTGGATTTGTGATGTCATAATGTAATCGTTCTTTATAACATAGGTAAAAAGTAATTATTTAAACCCAACCCTGATAAAAAAAAATGGTATTTATTATTTTATTAATTTAGACATTTTTTTATTTATTTTTTTTTATTTATCGTTTTTGTTACCGGCATCTTATGAAGTTTCACTTATGATTGCCAAACAAAAGAGATGGCATACCATTGGGGGAGACCTTGTTCTTCCACCTGCAAAGGAAATGGTACGTTGTGTCCTTGGAGATGAATCAGTAAAAAAGTTTAACTCTATTTCCCTGTCTAACAATGCAGTCCAACGACGAACTGAAGAAATATCAGTAAATATTTTGCAGCAAGTGATTAGCGAGATTTGTATGTCTGAAAATGGGTTTGCAATTCAACTAGATGAGTCCACAGATATGACAAATTATGCTCAGTTACTCATATTTGCTAGGTATGTAAGAAATGAAGAGTTCTTGATGAACGCACCACTAGAAGCAACAACCAAAGGAGATGATATCTTTCAAATGGTAGATTAATTTTTCAAGCAACATGGCTTGAAGTGGGAAAATCTGAGAAGCTGCACAACTGATGGGGCACCAGCTTTGTTAGGACGAAGGTCTGGTTTTAGACCTCGTTTCGTGGAAGTAGCTCCTCATGTGACATTTATGCATTGCATGATCCATCGGTTTGCTTTGTCATGTAAGGTCCTTCCTGTTGAACTATCCAGCGTGTTATCACTGGTAGTCAAGATGGTTATTTAAACTCCTGTGTGAAGATTTCGGTGCCGATCACAATGTACTTCTGTTCCATACTGAAGTACGTTGGCTTTCCCGAGAAAATGTCACAAAACGTGTCTATGAGCTTCAGAGAGAATTGTTGTAATTTTTTCAACATTCCCACAAGTGTGAAGATTTTGTCAGTTCCCTGAAGGATCACTCTTTCGTTTTGAACCTTGCTTACCTTGTCGATATTTTTGATACACTAAATATGCTAAACCAGAGTCTCCAAGGAACAGACGTAACAATTTGTGAGTTTATAGCTACCGACAACTTCACAGAATTAGTCGCTAAACATCTTATAAATCTGGAAGAAGAAATTGATGGCTATTTCCCAAGCTTTGGTGAAGATTAAGTTGTGTATCTTAAGAATTCCTTTACCGCAAATGTTCAGGTGTTGCAGGCTGGGACAGGCATGCAAGAGGAGCTGGTAAAACACCAACATGATAATTCTGCACGTGATGTGTACTCGGGAAAATAATTTGTGATTTTTTGGTTTTCGATGCGAAACTCATACAGACGCATTACTGAACCTGCAATTCGAGCAATTGTTATTTTCATCAACATGGCTGTGTGAGTCAGCATTTTCAGTGCTACTGGGAATTAAATAGAAATACAGATCAAAACTCAAAACACATGAACATGATCTTCGTTGTGCTATTGTTAAAGCTTCCCCTCGTATTAATGAACATGTTTCCGAAAAAAAAAAAAAACAAGCTGAACCATCTCATTAGTATTGCTTAGTTTTGGTTACATTGTTTTGAATAGTTTTGTGTACTTTTACTTAGTAATGAGCATTATGGATAATTGTTAAAAAGATCAAAATATTTTATAAATTACTTTAGTTAACTGATGTTATGCATAATTAGGAAAGATATGCATGTGATGCATCAAAACATTTTGTAAATTACCTGAGTTTAGTTTACTAATGTTGTCATCAAGATTCTTAAGCAGTCAACATACAGATTTCATAATAAAATATAAAAATATCAGTTTCATCGCTTTTTTATCCTTATTTTTTAAGGGTGCACGGTAATCTATAAAAATGCCCTAGGGGTACAGAGCGACAAAAAAGGTTGGGAATCCCTGGCTTAGAAGGCACATTCCTAGAAGTTGCGTCACGCTCTGGTGGTGATGAGCGGACAGACGATTTTTTTTTTCTTTTTTTTAAGAAGCAATATGTGTAGGTATGGCCACCTTTAAGTGCATGAGAAAGCTAGACGACGGGATGAAAGCAACACTTGAGAGGAAACACGGTCAACAGTAGACGTCTGAGGTGGAGATGAAGGTGCAGGAGACGGGTCACTAACAACAGGTGACAAGTTATGAGAATGAGGCAATTCCTGCAGTTTGTTACTGATTTTCTTGGCGAAATCAAATAGGGAGTCAGTGGGTTTAATTTCATTGGTGGAAACAAAACGCCTTCCTCGAGGAGTAAGATAACATAACTTGTGAACTTAAGAAGACTTGTAGTTTATCAAGACTCATCTGACCAATTTGTATTCAGTTTCCACACTTTAAAAAAATCAATGGCATCATGTGCGTACTCGGTAGCATGAATTTGACCGACCACGTGACCTACATTTTAGAGCTGCGTAGTAAGCAACTCAGCATAACGAAAGGCAAAAAAAAAAAAAAAAAAAAAAAAAAAAGAAATCGTGAGTCTGTGAAGCTCCAAAGGCATGCAAGAAATTACTACGAAACTCAGCATAATCATCTTGAAGCATACAAGGCTTATTAAAGGAGAGGGCTGACATCATGGTAAAAGCAAGTGAATCAGGAATTAGTTACGACCTGACAAAACACATTTTGTCTGCCCCAGAGGTGATACTACTGTTAGTCATCAAGTCCTCACATTGCTGTAAAAAGGACAATGCAAGGTGGTTGGGGTTCTCACCCCTAAATTTTTAATGGTAGGGTCCTGGTGCAGGACTTTAATAGTAGAGGGAGGAGGAACCGCAATGGCAACAGTAGGAGCAGTAGCAGTATGAGTAGAAGCAGTGCTAGGATTAGACATTGCGGAATTGCCACTTAAAAACATTTAGCAAAAAAATGCACGTAAGAAAGATAAAAAAAAAAAAAACATGAGAAATGCACATAAAAAGCAAACACAGACACATAATATAAATGGAATAATATGTTAGCAATAGTGATATATATATATATATATATATATATATATATATATATATATATATATATATATATATATATATATATATATATATATATATATATATATATATATATATATATATATATATATATATATCAATAATGTGATAGGCAGAACAATAATGTACTCAATACTGAAATGTAAGCAAGTGACCAGAAAATTTAAGCAGCAAGATATGACAAAAAATTAAGCAAATACTGGTTTGCTGTGCAAAATGAACTTATAATATTTGCAAAGGCACACACGCACACACACACACACACACACACACACACACACACACACACACACACACACACGAAAAAAAAGGAAAAACAAAAAGAAAAACAAAGTACACAAGTACAAAAAGAGAAAATAGCAAAATAACATTACTAGGAGTGGACATAAAAAAATTAGTTAGGCTAACTTGGCCTCAATGAATAAGCAAAAGTTTTGACACAACCCAAATGGACAAGGGTAGGCTTGGGGCCTCTGCAGGAGTAGTGTGTAGATGGGGCGTGCAAAACCCGAATGTTGCAGTATCTTTAGCCAGGAGAGGCACAGGTAGGGGGCATGCGTAAGGTAACAGTTGCCACAGGGAGCCGTGGTGGCCCAGGGGTTGACAAAGACACAGGGAACACCAGAACACACACAGCATACACCAGACAGGCAAAACAGGCACATGGTATGCAAAATTGTCCAAAATAAATAAAAATGCAAAGAAAAAATACATATATGCCTTGGAGAAAAAAAAATGCAAGAAAATACGGTATATAAAAGCTAAACAGGCAAAAAGACCGAAAATGTGGGTTTATGTGCTAAAAGATGCATGTATTGTGGTTGATTGCGTAACACACTGTAGAAAGACACACCATAATAGAAGAAACAATAAACACAAAAGCCTAAGAAAAACAAAATTACAGGATGCACAAAATGGCAGCACGATTTGAAACAACCAATCAGAGACCGGGGCATTGTGCAGCGGCCAATCAGAGAGGAAGAAAGCGTAAACAAAAGCCAAGGACCAATGAGATAAAGCAACAAAAGTCGGAAAGTAGTAGGGAACCAATGAAGATATGAGAAGCACGGCAAGGCAAATAAACACCAGATACTTAGATAAAAGCTGGAGAGCTTTTGACAGAGCAGCAGGCCGGAGGACGCCGGTGGACGTTGAACACAGTAGGCAGTAGGCTAGAATGGTGACCCTTTTTAGGAACAGGCTGAATGTAGGCAAACTTCAAGCATGAAGGAAAGGTATAAGTTAATAGACAAAGTTGAAAGCTTCAGTAGGTAAGGTGCAAGAACGGAGACAGTTCCGGAAAACAATAGGAGGGACCCCATCAGGTCCATAAACATTAGGGCAGCGAGGGCATGGAAAACATCTCTGCGAAGGATTATAAATACCTCACTCCAGATGCTTAAAAAACGCGAGTTGCTCATATACTGGGTAGACTTACGAGCGGTAACGTATCTAATTTCTAATATATATATATATATATATATATATATATATATATATATATATATATATATATATATATATATATATATATATATATATATATATATATATATATATATATATATATATATATATATATAAATTTCTCTCTCTCTCTCTCTCTCTCTCTCTCTCTCTCTCTGGGTCAACCCTTCAGTTGTCATAGAAATATGAGGCAGGAGTTGTTTTCTGGGTGAAAGTACAACACACACACACACACACACACACACACACACACACACACACACACACACACACACACACATACATACACACTTACGATTTGAGGTGCTCGGAGGATAGTAAATTACAGAAGAGGTGGTGATGGGTGAAGGAGGAATAAATGGGGAGGGAAGGGAAGGCAATGGTATCAGAAAAAAAAAGGTTAGTGGGCAGCTGTGTATTTACGCACTTGATTTAGTCGAATGGAATGAACCAGGTAGGAGGGGACGAACTTTACCCCCTCCCACTGTCTTCCCTTCCTGGGGAGAGAGAGAGAGAGAGAGAGAGAGAGAGAGAGAGAGAGAGAGAGAGAGAGAGAGAGAGAGAGAGAGAGAGAGAGAGAGAGAGAGAGAGAGAGAGGTAGTACAAGGAGGGTAAGAGGGCAAGGAATGAACAAGGGAAGGGGGGAAATGTAACGCCCCCCCAGTCTCTCCTCTCTGGTGGAAAGGGGTGTAGGATGAAGAGAAGGATAGGGGGATATGGAAGATAAAGGAAGGTTAAAAGGGAGGAAACTATGATGTAAGGCTTCCTCATTCTGGCTAGAGGGTGGAGCATGGGGTACCTCATTTATTTGACTGGTGGGAACAGGGAGGATGGGAAGAGCAATAGAACTTAAAAGGAGACTGTCAAGGCAAGTCAAGTCATGACGGCTGAGTAGGCGTCATCGTATTGAAGGGGTTAATGGGTAGTATGAAGTACTCAGAGGGGTGGAGGAGAGGAAGGAACAATCTGAATCATCCAAGATAGTTTTTGCAAAGGTTTGAGAGAAGAGTTCAGCTTTAGAAAAAGATGAGATGGCAGTGGTACCATCAGGTTGAAAAAAATGAAGGAAAGATGAAAGAACAAGGCTAATGAAGATGTTTTTAACTATGTGTCAGAAGTCACGAGGGGAGTTAGATCTTGAAAGATTTTAACACTTTCTATTAATGGAGGAATTTTTGGTTAGTTGGAGAACAGACTTGACATGATTTTTGGCAGAAATATAAAGCGCACGAGATTCAGGTGACTAAATGCTCAAGTACCTTTTGTGGGCCACCTCTCTGTCATGTATAATACAAGAATAGGCTGTGTTTAACGAAGGTTTAGGTCGAGAGAAAGAGTGAGGAATGTATGCCTCCATGCCAGACTCTATCACCTCTGTTATGCGCTCGGAACACAGAGACGGGTCTCTGACACGGAAGTGATTGTTACAGCTGGTGAAGGAACAGAGTCAATGCAGTAGGAAAACAATGTCCCTACTAAGTGTCTTGACACCCCCGTCAACGTTTTCTTCATTAACTTGTGCGATATTATCGGTCTTAGATCTAATTTTCAATCTGTGGAACACTCATCTCTCTTCTACTAAACTGACAGTAACTCCACTGTGCACTCCTACTTTCTCTTTCCTCATTTCCAATCCAAAGCTGAGAGGGAGGTTTCAAGACACCTTCAAACTGCGGATGATCCGTTTTACCTCTCTTTTGATAACTGTCACCTCAGTGGGTCTCTTGTTTCTCGCTCTTCCTGTTGTCCTTGGCCGGTGTCCCTCTTACATAAAAAAAAATAAAAATAAATAAATAAATAAATAAATGAATAAAATAATAAGAAGAAAAAGGGAGAGGAAGTACGAGAGGAGATAAATTAGCTAAAAGGAAAGCTGCAGATTTGGATTTGGAGGGATGTCCTGTAGAGTGCTTGAAGAGCATTACAGTTACTAATTATGTACCTTATTTCTGGCAAAGTTCCAGAAGACTGGATAAATGCATTTGGATACCAAGACGGGAATGCTCTAATTATAGGCGTATAAGTTTGCTGAGTGTGGTAGGAAAGGTAAGGTGCCTATAATGAGGATAAAGCTCCGTTGACACATTGGTGGGTGTCTGGAGAGAGAGAGAGAGAGAGAGAGAGAGAGAGAGAGAGAGAGAGAGAGAGAGAGAGAGAGAGAGAGAGAGAGAGAGAGAGAGAGAGAGAGAGAGAGATGGACATCAGCAGGCCACACACAGCTAGTCTGCCTAGGAAGATCATCTTTGCACGGAAGTATCAATCCACTCTCACCTAACCTCAGCACGAAGTTGTGAATGGGAATGTAGAAGAGGTTGCTACCATAACGAATCCGCTGCGACAGCGCTGCAAACGAGCCGAACTTGCTGTGACACTACTGTGAATCTGTTGCGACAGCGGCAAGTGTTGTGATAGTGCTGCAATACCGCTGCGACTCCCAGCCCTCTTGGCGACTATGCTGCAGCCTCGCTGCGAATGTTTTAAACAGTCCAAGACATTTTCCGTTGTTTGGAGAACGCGCTGCGACTCAGCCTCCTCTGGCGACTGCTGTGAATGCGATGCGACTCCGCTGCGAACCTGTTGCGAACGCGCGGCGACTCGACTACAAATGCAACCCGTCCGCAGCGAAGTCACAACGCGTTCGCCATCCATATTTGCCAATGTGTGAACGGGTTGAGAAATAACAGAAAATGCAATGCAAGAGAAACAGGGTGGTTTTAGAAGTGTAAAAGGTTATGTAGACCATCTTTTATTTATTTATTTAATTATTTTTTTTTCAGTAAAGCAGTTATGTGAAAATTCTATGGGGAAAAGAAAGGAAATCTTTTCGACGTTCATGGATTGCTAGGAAAGAACTGTGGTATGTTTTGAAAGTCTACAAATTTAGAGGCAGGTTCTTGGGAGGAGTTAAAAAATTTTATGTGAACAGCAAGACATGTGTAAGAGTTGGTAAAGGTAACGGCCATAAAGTTTCTTAACATAATTAGAAACACACACACACACACAAAAAAAAAAAAGATAAATAAATAATGAGTAGAAGGTAGTAGATGGTGATTACTAAATGCATGGAGGCATAGATGGTGCAAGTGAAAAAGGTGTAGAGGAAGTGTAAAAAATAACCTTTAAGGTACTAAATAAATCCCGATCTTTTAGGATAAATCAATGAATTTTGGTAATTTTGCGGTTTTAAGATCCTTACCACCTCTCTTGGATATCCGTGTGTGTTAACGAGCACGATTATGGATCATGTGGATAAGGAAGAAGGATGACAATAACAGTAGTTACATCAGAAGGAAAGAAATAGGAAGAAAAAATATCCCTCATTTCTTGCCCAAAATTTAAGAGCACCTGCCCTGCCTACTAGTCACAAAGAAAAATGATACGGAAAGGAGAAATACAGTTTATCTATAAGCAGTAGAGGAAATAATAAAAACCACTTTATTAAACTAAATATAAACCAAAAATGACGAGAGAAAGAAAAGTGTGAAGAAGTAAAGGAAGAAAAGGTCTCGGCTTTCAAGAAAATTACAAAATATGTATATAATTTAAAGACAAAACAGAGCCTTTTACCTTTACGCCGTAGCAGGGAGGGAGGAAAGAGTTAAAAGAAAGTAAGAACAAGAAAACGTAAAAGAAAAGACGAGACGAAAGTAAGAAGATAAGACCTGAGCGAAAAAAAGAATTGGAGAGAAAGAGAGAGAGAGAGAGAGAGAGAGAGAGAGAGAGAGAGAGAGAGAGAGAGAGAGAGAGAGAGAGAGAGAGAGAGAGAGAGAGAGATTGCTATTAGAACAAAAAAAAAAAAAAAGGAACTGTTGGACTGAAAAGTCATGAGCAGATTTTTCACCTTTTTTTCCTTCTTCATTTGAATAGTTTTACTTGTTTAGAAGACTGGACACTTGCTTAAAGAGTAGGGGAAAAAATAATAAGTGGGATAGGAGTGGTTCGAATGAACAGACCAACAGCTTGCTTGGCAATATATCCCACCCTTCACATGCCACTAAGCCCTGTTCCCGCCTCCCTGCACTTAACCTGATAGTCTTTTCGCTCTCCCCTCCCTATACCTTGTTCTTGCATTTTGTTCCCTTCTGTCTTAACAAACCTGCCTGTGTTCCTGACCGTTGCTCCTCCTCCATGATCCCACACTATACACCATCAACTCTCCCTTCACACAATACTAATTTACTATTCCCGATTCCTCCAGCTTGTCAGCAAACATTTTGTCTCCACGCTCCCAAACTCTATCTGCATATTTTGTTCACGTCCTTACCGTACTGCCAATGGATCTAGCCCACATTTGCCTCTTAAATCTCGCCACAAGCCCGCACTCAGTGATGGTCTTTCTACCAGTATCCTCAACGCCATACAGCACACCAGAAATTTCATTACACCCACACTGGACTTAACCTATCTCCACTCCTCACCACCACAACAATCACTCTCTACCAAATAACCACCTGTCATTATCATTTTCTCCTACAACATCACATGTTCCCTCTTTTTCTCTTTCCCTTCCACCACCACCCTCACGGTAAGCAGTAATACCCCGGCTGTACCTTTCCTGGGGCAATAACTCCTAATCACTCTATGTTTCGCCGTATTGTATGACCTCGTAGTCCACAGCTGTCCACTGGCGGGCAAACTGGCTGATAAGGGTAGCGGCTGCGTGGCGGCGAGGACGACTGCGATGGAATGGCCAGACCAAACTTTTCGTCTGTTAGATTCTGAGGCCTTAGGGCGGCGGCGAGGCCGGAAAATCTGCAGTGGTGTGTCGGGATGAAGGAGAATGTTGTATATGGTGCTGATGAAGAAGCTGTTTATCTAAGTGTATGTCAATCTATGTGTTTATCTCTCTCTCTCTCTCTCTCTCTCTCTCTCTCTCTCTCTCTCTCTCTCTCTCTCTCTCTCTCTCTCTATCTATCTATCTATCTATCTATCTATCTATCTATCTATCTATCTATATATATATATATATATATATATATATATATATATATATATATATATATATATATATATATATATATATATATATACACACACACACCATCATCATCATTATCATCATCATCATCATCCATGATTTCACACCTAGTTATCTTCCATTTGAGAGATGGAGAGAATATGGGTGAAAGTACAGCCTTTTACAACGAGGTCGGGGGAGAAGAGGAGGCATGCGGTTATGAAGATCAGAACAACAGCAACATTGAAAACAGCTGTACAATATATATATATATATATATATATATATATATATATATATATATATATATATATATATATATATATATATATATATATATATATACGAGTATATGTATATATATATATATATATATATATATATATATATATATATATATATATATATATATATATATATATATATATATATATATATATATATATATATACGAGTATATATATATATATATATATATATATATATATATATATATATATATATATATATATATATATATATATATATATATATATATATATATATATATATATATATATATATATATATATATATATATATATATATATATATATATATATATATATGCAACATTACGGCGATAAGAGAGAAGCTGAAAACTACCAGTAAGAGGAGAGGAGTTGATAAGACGAAATGATTTTGATTCCATCATGTCTAAAAGAGGTGAATGAATGGAACCCACCCTCCCCCCATGCATGTGAAGCGTACTCCATACATATAAGGATAAGGCGCCCCAGAACGCCTAACTTCATACTAGTAGTTGTATTAGCTAGACATGAGATGTGAAGTTTCTTGTTTAGCTTATTAGTAAAGAACATACTGAGGATGTTCAGTGTAGAAGAGGGTAACAGTTGAGTTTCAAAGAAGAGAGGATAGTCATCTGGAAGACTGTGGCGAGTTGATACATGAAGGAATTAAGTTTTTGAGACACTGATTTTTTACTATATTTGCTCCGCAAATTTATAATATTTTATAAGGATCTTAAGTCGGGCGTTCTGTATCTTCCATGCCAAGGTGTGCCCGAGCAGTGCGTTAACCTCTGTATCCCTCTGTAATGTGCCTCGGCAGTCCACTGCAGCCTCCCGCTTTGCTAATCTTTCTTTCGTACTCGGAACACTTTAGGTTAAAGCGTGATCTACTCTATTATATATATATATATATATATATATATATATATATATATATATATATATATATATATATATATATATATATATATATATATATATATATATATATATATATATATATATATATATATATATATATATATATATATATATATATATATATATATATATATATATATATATATATATATATATATATATATATATATATATATATATATATATATATATATATATATATATATATATATATATATATATATATATATATATATATATATATATATATATATATAAAGAAATGCTTGTTCATACGAAATCATAACTACTTCACACTAGGGCCGGCCACAGTCAATAGATTCAAGAAATTTCAGAAACTAGTCTCTCTCTCTCTCTCTCTCTCTCTCTCTCTCTCTCTCTCTCTCTCTCTCTCTCTCTCTCTGACAGATGCATATAATAAAGCAAAGAGAAGTATGTAATGGGATTCATGCATTTCTTTCATAGTCCTCGTAATTTATGTTGCATATTTCTTCCTCCTTATCCTCTTTACTTGTATCTCTCTCTCTCTCTCTCTCTCTCTCTCTCTCTCTCTCTCTCTCTCTCTCTCTCTCTCTCTCTCTCTCTCTCTCAAGAGAGAGAGAGAGAGAGAGAGAGAGAGAGAGAGAGAGAGAGAGAGAGAGAGAGAGAATGTAGTTTAGAACACGAAGTGACCTGATCTAGGAATATTATGTGATAGTTGAATAAAAGGATAATAAAACAGAAGCGTCTCTTCCTACCCTCCAGTCCCTCCGGCATAAGCCGTACAGGAAACAGGACAGATTTAAATACCTTGGAGGGCTGAAGGGGTAGGAAAAAAAATAATAATAAAATAAATAAATAATAATAATAATAGGAAAAATTGAATTTGGATGAAATGAAGTGCCCCTTCTTTCTGAAATCAATTAAGTTAAACTCTAATAAACACTGAGAACCACGGATCTGAGGCAAAATATTTATTAAGGCGGCTTTTAAAAGTCTCTACGGTGTATTTTGGCATGTATTATTCGTAGGTATAAGTAGCTTTTAGCTTTTTCTTTGCCTTATTTATGTAATAGGAAAGTTATAATTATGAATATATTCATGTACAGTGAGTGCGGTCAACCCGCCCCTATTTCTACTGTCAGCACTTTTTAAAGGCGCTAAGCGTCCCTTGTGCCGGCTCCGGCAGTCTCTTGCCAGGGTGTAACGCTGTACCACGCAGAGGACATCCGTTGTCCCGTACACGCCACACCCTTCTCCAGAACTCTGTACATAAATCTAAATATACATATTTTTATACGTTCACCTTTGACATTCACCTGAAAACCACAGAAACTCACCACGAGTGACTTTACCTACTACATAAAGGTAAGAAACTAATGAACAGTGTCCAGCGGTAACTGATAATTCAAAACCACACTGGAACATAGCTATAAGAATGTCGTATCTTTAGACTTATATTCAAATGATCTACCAATTAAGTTTGTTTGCTTTCTTTATGACTTCTGAATATTGCTGGCTAGGATTTGGGCTGCTTGATATATTATTACTCCTAGATCAGTTTCGCTATATGGATTTTTATGTCAGACATTGCTTTCCCGTTTCGATATCCTAAATTAAGCACTTTAAACTCATTTCCCAAGTTTGCTCCCGCTATGACAGTTTTTCTAGATGGTCCTCTCTTTCTTTTACTTGTTCCTTAAAGGCTGCAGTACTCTCTATTTTGGTGCCATCACCAAACCTCGATACTGAGAGAGAGAGAGAGAGAGAGAGAGAGAGAGAGAGAGAGAGAGAGAGAGAGAGAGAGAGAGAGAGAGAGAGAGAGAGAGAGAGAGTGTTTCTCTCTCTCTCTCTCTCTCTCATATATATATATATATATATATATATATATATATATATATATATATATATATATATATATATATATATATATATATATATATATATATATATATATATATATATATATATATATATATATATATATATATATATATATATATATATATATATATATATATATATATATATATATATATATATATATATATATATATATAAATTTTTAGCCTGATCATGCCTTCTGTGAAGATGAAACTTTGCAATAAATGAAGAAGGAAGTCTAGTGCATCCCTGCTTAGTGCATCCTTCTTCATTTATTGCAAAGTTTCATCTTCACAGAAGGCATGATCAGGCTAAAAATTTATAAAAATAAGTACAAAGAATAATAAAATTTCATATCACAAAAGGGACAAGATTAAAAAGAAAAAAAAAAAACAGTAACCAAAAGGAGATAGGCAGGCAAGCATTAACAAAACAACCATGTGACTGAATAACCTATCAGCAGTAGCTTATACATGACAAAAAGAGAGAGAGAGAGAAAAAAAAAAATATCAAGCAAAATAAAAGGTATGAACCTGTGGACAAACCTTTTATGTTCTCGCGTTTGGTGTGGTGAGGACTGACAAAGAGTGTGTGAGAACTAGATTAGTTACGAACCCGGAACCCAAAGGCTCTGAACAGAGTTTATAAGAGATATAATTGTTATGAGGACAGTTGGTTATTTAATTCAAATTTCAGGTGTCTAATGTGAATAGCTTCTAATATTTTAGAGTCTGTATGTGCATCAGCTTTATGTAATATACTAAAATTCTTCTCAGAAAACGGATGATCATGTGTGTGTGTGTGTGTGTGTGTGTGTGTGTGTGTGTGTGAATGTGTTCTTATTGCTGAAAAAGGAGGGTGAGCCACACGCGAGAACACATAAGGTTTGTCCATAGCTTCATCTATGTTCTTCACGCCAGAAGGATGCTCATACAAGCAACCGTGTTGTGCTAGCATTGCGTCCGATAATGGCTAGTCCGAATGTTTCCTGCAAAGAAGCGCCACTGCAGGTTCAGTCTCATGTACTCTGACGAGGAGGCTAGAGGTCTTATTGCTCTTCACTTACGACATAATCGTTATATCGTAGTTTTGTTGGAAAAGAAAAAAAAAAAGGATAAAATAAATAAATATAATAAATGAATAAATAAAATAAAATAAAACTTTCAATAATTCATTGCTCAAATCACTGGCCCCATGTATCATACTGTTGGCTGAACACAGCCTGCCTCTGCGTGGGGAGAATGCAGAGGATCAAACGTCTATGTGTTAGAGTCAATGCCGATCTGTCAAACGGACGCAACACAAAGTGGCAGATGTTCCTGTGAATGCCCACCGTAGAAAAGAATAATAAGCTATGGTAAGCCAGTTCTTCGCATTGCATGGGCGTCCTAGTAACCAGGTAGGATCTATAAGATCATGTCTCAGTTCTTAAAGGTAATTCTAGGCGTCAAGGAAAATTGTTTCAAAATAACACGGAATCATACTCCGGTATTTGTCAAAGTTTACTGATGTCTTAAGAAGTTGTAGAAGCCTTGCCTCAGATGATGAGCAGGATAAGATTTTGCATTTCACCTCTGATAAATCACTGAAGTGCACAGGTGTACATCTGATTGCCTGGTGACCCGGGTGACGCCGCCCTCGCACCATCCAGCTCTCCTCACCTAGAGTGTATTAAAAACTGTACCGTTCCCTTATGCGGCTGTTTTCCAGCATTCCTTCACGTTGATGAGTTACTGATGCTCCCTCGGCCTGAACCGCGCTGTATCCTAAAGATATTTACTTTCTAAAACTGCCTGCACTCATGAATCCCTGCCACGCTGATGAGCTATGTCGAGTAAAGCCAAGAGTCTGGTCTAGGACGTCGCTTTTATCTTTCCAATGACTTTTGTGCGTGACTGACCGAATGTTCAATTCTTCCTTTAACGTTAAGCAATATCCCTTCTTGAAGAATGTTAGGTTTCAGTGCGATCCTTTGTTAAAACACAACCCTACACCTTGTCGTGGTAGGGGGGATGGGGCGGGGGGGGGATGGCGAACGAGGCTAGATGGAGCTTCGACCCCTGTTCTGCTCTACTGACGAGGAGAGGGTTACCCATGCTAGCAAGGTCTCCAGTGAGGGAGAGGACGAAATGGTTTACTAGTTAGATTGGCAGTACGGGCCAATGGTGCCGCCCACCAGATGGGCCTTTTGAGGTCGGCCTGTGTTGGATGGTTGGGTGTCTGGCCTGGGATGCCTTGTGAGGAGAAGTTTTAGCTCCGTCGTGGACAAACTCTCGAAACATAAGGGTTTACTTTTTAAAACGAGTGGCCCCCATAGGGACAAGGTAACCCGTTCGCGGAGGCCAGCGATCGTTCCCCTCGTGGTCCCAGTGGTAGGTTACCCTTGACCCTTGCAGTCATTTCTTGAATTTAATATCCTTATGGGTAAACATAAAAATTCTTCTAGTCCTCGAGGGGCGGTCGATCAGGTCCTCGAGCCGTCACCTTCTGGTCGTGATGGTGATGCTACGAACGTGCAGACTGGAGCTTGTACTCACCCTGCTGTTGTTTCTCATGCTGGTTGACAACGCGGATCGGCTATTGAGTCTTGTCTTGTTACTCTTATGATGAATCAGTGTTTATGTATCCTTGTCGTATTGTGCTATTCACTCTGCTTTCAAGTTTTTCGGAACAGTTCTCCGCATCAGTTTCAAATATGACTGTGACTGCCTTTCTAATCAGTGTTACGAGACATTTGTATCTGGCATTGCTGCCAAAACTACTCTTGAGGCAATAAAGTATATGTGTCTTGGAGACGCTAACTTAATTGCTGAGATCATTCACTCGAACAATGTAATTGACAATGAGAATGATTATTGTCCCAATGTCTTCGATAATGCTGAAGAACGTGCTCCAGAAGTATGCCACACACCTACACCTTACTGGTTTGTAGCATATTATAGGGAAGGTCGAGGTAACTTTTTCATGCTGCTATGTATCTAGAAAGAGAGACTGGAGTGCTCCCTACCAGTAACCTCAAGAAGTCTGGTAAAGTTGTATTGATCCGAGCTAAGGACTTGGCAAACAGTGAAACTTCTTCATCTACCTTGCCCTTCTGATGGGATCTTATAATCCATCAAGCTACAACGAACGTTTAATGACTGCAGAGGGGGTGCCTCTGCACCCCTTCTGCATGGGGTGAACAAGGGCAACACAAATCCGATAAAAAAAATTCCCACTGAAATGCCAGTCCCATAAAAAGGATCCAAAGCGGTAGTCAAAAATTGAAGGATAAGTGTCTAGAAACCTCCCCCTTGAAAGAATTCAAGTCATAGGAAGGTGGAAATACAGAAGCAGGCAGGGAGTTCCAGAGTTTACCAGAGAAAGGGATGAATGATTGAGAATACTGGTTAACTCTTACGTTAGAGAGGTGGACATAATAGGGGTGAGAGAAAGAAGAAAGTCTTGTGCAGCGAGGCCGCGGGAGGAGGGGAGGCATGCAGTTAGCAAGATCAGAAGAGCAGTTAGCATGAAAATAGCGGTAGAAGACAGCTAGAGATGCAACATTGAGGCGATGAGAGAGAGGCTGAAGACAGTCAGTTAGAGGAGAGGAGTTGATGAGACGAAAAGCTTTTGATTTCACCCTGTCTAGAAGAGCAGTATGAGTGGAACCCCCCCCCAGACATGTGAAGTATACTGCATACATGGACGGATAAGGCCCTTGTACAGAGTTAGCAGCTGGGGGGGTGAGGAAAACTGGTAGAGACATCTCAGAGCACCCAACTTCATAGAAGCTGTTTTAGCTAGCGATGAGATGTGAAGTTTCCAGTTCATATTATAAGTAAAGGACAGACCAAGTATGTTCATTGTAGAAGAGGGGGACAGTTGAGTGTCATTGAAGAAGAGGAGATAGTTGTCTGGAAGGTTGTGTCGAGTTGATAGATGGAGAAATTGAGTTTTTGAGGCATTGAACAATACCAAGTTTGCTCTGCCCCAATCAGAAATTTTAGAAAGATCAGAAGTCAAGCGTTCTATGGCTTCCCTGCGTGATATGTTTACCTCCTGAAGGGTTGGACGTCTATGAAAAGACGTGGAAAAGTGCAGGGTGGTATCATCAGCGTAGGAGTGGATAGGACAAGAAGTTTGGTTTAGAAGATCATTAATGATTAATAAGAAGAGAGTGGGTGACAGGACAGAACCCTGAGGAACACCACTGTTAATAGATTTAGGAAAAGAACAATAACTGTCTACCACAGTAGCAATAGAACGGTCAGAAAGAAAACTTGAGATGAAGTTACAGAGAGAAGGATAGAAGCCGTAGGAGGGTAGTTTGGAAATCAAAGCTTTGTGCCAGACTCTGTCAAAAGCTTTTGATATGTCCAAGGCAACAGCTAAAGTTTCACCATAATCTCTAAAAGAGAATGGCAAAGACTCAGTAAGGAAAGCCAGAAGATCACCAGTAAAGCGGCCTTGACGGCGATTAGATAGATGGTTGTGAAGTGAAAGATGTTTAAGAATCTTCTTGTTGAGGGTAGATTAAAAAACTTTAGATAAGTAAGAAATTAAAGCAATAGGACAGTAGTTTGAGGGATTAGAACGGTCACCCTTTTTAGGAACAGGCTGAATGTAGGCAAACTTCCAGCAAGAAGGAAAGATAGATGTTGACAGACAGAGCTGAAAGAGTTTGACTAGGCAAGGTGCAAGCACGGAGGCACAGTTTCGGAGAACAATATGAGAGACCCCATCAGGTCCATAAGCCTTCTAAGGGTTTAGGCCAGCAAGGGCAAGGAAAACATCATTGCGAAGAATTTTAATAGGTAGCATGAAGTAGTCAGAAGGTGGAGGAGAAGGAGGAACAAGCCCAGAATCGTCCAAGGTAGAGTTTTTAGCAAAGGTTTGAGCGAAGAGTTCAACCTTAGAAATATATGTGATAGCAGTGGTGCCATCTGGTTGAAATAAAGGAGGGAAAGAAGAAGAAGAGAAGTTATTGGAGATATTTTTGGCTAGATGCCAGAAGTCACGAGGGGAGGGAGCCTACAAGCAGGACCTGTAGGAATTTTCTGAAGACGACATCCTTCAGTTATGTCTTGATAATGTTCAACGACCAGCAAAGATCAGAGGAAATAGTATCATATCATAGTTCTTGTTTCCTTCTGCATGTAAAGATTGATGCTCTTTCTCTTCCAGTAAAGGCTTTTATTGACCCACCTTTAACAATATATTGGTGTTATAATTTCGGTTATGGAAGGAAGAACTGTACAAATCGTCTCCGCTGCTGACACTGCTCTGCCCTTTACACACACCATACTCCTGAATATGAATCAGAACTTTATAGCTTTTACTGCAGGGAAGCTCGCCCCTGCGTTCTCGACAACGCAAGAGGTACCATCTTGAGCAGGACATTCCCCAACTGGCTAATTCTCAGTTCATTAGACTTGGTAGTGCCAGGTAGAAACTTCTTTTTAGACAGAAGGATGGTGGGGCAAAGACATACCACCTCCTAGTCTAGTTTTTCCACCTTTACATCCAATACGGTTGTAGCATCTTCCCGACTTTCTCAACCATTAATTGTTCCCATGATGTTCTTATGATGATGCTCTCCCTGCTATTACTGTCTACAACAAGTTTTCTGTATTGTCAGCGACTACAGATAATCCCTCTAATGCATCTTTAGCAACGACATCACAGACTTCTTCTACAGGAGTTCATATTGCGGAAGTCCATGCCCTCATGGATTCTCAACAAGAACATCTACCACGGTTTTTAAGCTAACACAGACCCATACTTCGATAAAGAAATTACCAAATGTTCCCTTTCAGTCTCACCAGAAACGTTCCCGCGTATCTGCTGAGTCCCTTGATTTAACTGGTGTTCCTCCTAGAAATATTTCCTTTGGAAGCATCAGATGGCCATGAGTCGGACATAAATAATCAGTTATTTATTCACATCCGATATGGAGGTTAACTGTTTCACTGCACGTCTTCAAAATATCTCTTCCTCCAGAAGCTATAATAATTCGTCTTTCTCAAGGAATCCTGCTCCTCGTGTTTCTTCAGGGGTGTCAGAGATATGGTGTCCCATAAGTTTCCATACATGGTATCACGAACGCCATTGAAAGCATAAATTCAGATGTGTTTGAACATGATCTTAAGCAGTGGAGGACACGCATTGCAATGTTTTTAACACAAAGTCAGTCATGTAGATTATATTATATAAATAAAAATGTTTTTTCTATAATTCTACGATTTCTTATAATTTTTTTGCTGTGTATGGAAACTTATGGGACACCATATATATATATATATATATATATATATATATATATATATATATATATATATATATATATATATATATATATATATATATATATATATATATATATATATATATGGTGTCCCATAAGTTTTCATCAAGAGGCTTGGTAATTCGACGCATTAATTTCAAGTGAGGGGTTACTGACATCACTTCCGAAGAACAGTATATTTGGCGTTGTTCGTTTCGTAGCCTAACCACTGAATTGACCGACCCATATATCTGGCGTTGTTCGTTACGTGTCCATATATATATATATATATATATATATATATATATATATATATATATATATATATATATATATATATATATATATATATATATATATATATATATATATATATATATATATATATATATATATATATATATATATATATATATATATATATTTTTTTTTTTTTTTTTTTTTTTTTTTCTATGTAGGAGGGACACTGACCAAGGGCAACCAAAATCCGAAAAAAAAAAAAAAAAAATGCCCACTGAAATTCCCGTCCCATAAAAAGGGTCCAAAGCGGTAGTCAAAAATTGAAGGATAAGTGTCTTGAAACCTCCCTCTTGAAGGAATTCAAGTCATAGGAAGGTGGAAATACAGAAGCACGCAGGGAGTTCCAAAGTTTACCAGAGAAAGGGATGAATGACTGAGAATACTGGTTAACTCTTGTGTTAGAGAGGTGGACAGAATAGGGGTGAGAGAAAGAAGAAAGTCTTGTGCAGTGAGGCCGCTGGAGGAGGTTACAGAGGAGAAAGTTACAGAGAAAAGGATAGAAGCCGTAAAAGGGTAGTTTGGAAATCAAAGCTTTGTGCCAGACTCTATCAAAAGCTTTTGATATGTCCAAAGCAACAGCAAAATTTTCACCAAAATCTCTAAAAGAGGATGATCAAGACTCAGTAAGGAGAGCCAGAAGATCACCTGTAGAGCGGCCTTGACGGAACCCATATTGGCGATCAGATAGAAGGTTGTGAAGTGATAGATGTTTAAGAATCTTCCTGTTGAGGATAGATTAAAAACCTTTAGATAGGCAGGAAATTAAAGCAATAGGACGGTAGTTTGAGGGATTAGAACGGTCAACCTTTTTAGGGACAGGCTGAATGTACGCAAACTTCCAGCAAGAAGGAAAGGTAGATGTTGACAGACAGAGCTGAGAGAGTTTGACTAGGCAAGGTGCAAGCACGGAGGCACAGTTTGGGAGAACAATAGGAGGGACACCATCAGGTCCATAAGTCTTCCGAGGGTTTAGGCCAGTAAGGGCATGAAAAACATCACTGCGAAGAATTTTAATAGGTAGCATGAAGTAGTCAGAGGGTGGAGGAGAGGGAGGAACAAGCCCAGAATCGTCCAAGGTAGAGTTTTTGGCAAAGGTTTGAGCGAAGAGTTCAGCTTTAGAAATAGATGTGATAGCAGTGGTGCCATCTGGTTGAAATAAAGGAGGGAAAGAAGAAGAAGGAAAGTTACTGGAGATATTTTTGGCTAGATGCCAGAAGTCACGAGGGGAGTTAGATCTTGAAAGGTTTTGACACTTTCTGTTAATGAAGGAGTTTTTGGCTAGTTGGAGAACAGACTTGGCATGGTTCCGGGCAGAAATATAAAGTGCATGAGATTCTGGTGATGGAAGGCTTAAGTACCTTTTTAGGGCCACCTCTCTATCATGTATAGCACGAGAACAAGCTGTGTTAAACAAAGGTTTGGAAGGTTTAGGTCGAGAAAAAGAGTGAGGAATGTACGCCTCCATGCCACACATTATCACCTCTGTTATACGCTCAGCACACAAAATCGGGCCTCTGACACGGAAGCAGTAGTCATTACAAGGAAAATCAGCAAAATACCTCCTCAGGTCCCCCCAACTAGCAGAGGCAAAACGCCAGAGGCACCTTCGCTTAGCGGGATCCTGAGGAGGGATTGGGGTGATAAAATAAGACACAGAGATGAGATTGTGATCGGAGGAGCCCAACGGAGAAGAAAGGGTGACAGCATAAGCAGAAGGATTAGAGATCAGGAAAAGGTCAAGAATGTTGGGCATATTTCCAAGACGGTCAGGAATACGAGTAAGGTGTTGCACCAATTGCTGTAGGTCGTGAAGGATAGCGAAGTTCAAGGCTAGTTCACCAGGATGGTCAGTGAAGGGAGAGGAAAGCCAAAGCTGGTGGAGAACATTAAAGTCTCCAAGAATGGAGATCTCTGCAAAAGGGAAGAGAGTCAGAATGTGCTCCACTTTGGAAGTTAAGTAGTCAAAGAATTTCTAATAGTCAGAGGAGTTAGGTGAGAGGTATACAGCACATATAAATTTAGTTTGAGAGTGACTCTGTAGTCGTAGACAGATGGTGGAAAACTCGGAAGATTCAAGAGCGCAACATCCAGCTTTGGATCGAAGATCCAAGTGTCCCTAAGTGTCAAGACACTTAGGGTCGTCGACAGAAAGGCAGTCCGACCTGGGGACATTTATGGTCCCCTCCCAAGATGGAGACTCCGAGGCTGGTGTAGGAGTCGCCATGCTAAATTTGAAATTTTTGAGTGAAGGGTGTGTGTGTTATTAGGTGCTTGTAGTTTTGTGTGGAGGAAGAGAGTTGTCTTTAGAGAGCAGGCTGTGACTGCCCCCTTGTGTTGTGAGACACAAAGGGAAACGTTCAGTGAGGTTGCAGCTGGGTTTAATTATAAGTTCACAGCACCCCCTGAACAGCGCTTTAGACCTCACTGGGAGTAATTATCGTTTCGGCAGGTGTCTACTGCCTCCTCCTCCTTCTCAGCTCTGCCAACTGGTTATTGAGCTAGTAGTAATTTGATGGCAATGCCTATAGCTGCATGATTACTCTGCCTTATGATTTCTAAGATCACATTTTACAGTCTTGCTATAAAACTTCCTGATACCACTCGGTTCCAATTCTCATTAGTATTAAGGGATGTGATGACTGGCAATTCCTTCCCCTTCATATGTATGTAACATATGATATATGACCGTTTATAGTTTATAATCTCCAATGCTGGTGAACATGCAAATATTATTTTTTTCCAAAAAATTTTTCGATGAAACGTCCATCCAAAGCAATTAACACAAATTATTAGCTGGGATGATCCGACCAAATTCTCACAGCCTCGTCTCGTCAGCCTAATGTTCTGGTTCCTAAAATAGCTGATAGTGTTCTTTATTTTTTTTCATGTTTGTTTACATCTTACAATTAAATGAATTGTGTCCTTTTACCTTATCAGTTAGAACCTGCTTCAGTTATTAGCAATTATTTAGGACCGATTAGCTAATTACTATATTTAAAATAGATATAATATTATTATTTATATATTTCTAGTCATAAAACTATAGAAAATGTGAAGTATTAATGTAATTCTTTTGTAGTTTATTGTTCAAAGCGCTGGAGTACATCAATTTCTCAAAAGCTCCATGCACTTAGGTGCATATATAACAAGGACATATAACAAGGACGACGTAAGCAAAATCCTCAGGATCAGTAATCAGGATAAAAGCTTTAAAAATTAGATAAAAAAAGGATTAGTTCTCAGATAGAGTGGTAGATGAACGCAATGGACTCGGTAATCAGGTTGTTAGTGCTGTTTCATTATGGAGTTTTAATCAAAAAGAAATAAAAATTTATTGATGAGGTTTATAGATGGAAATAGGTAGGTATGCTTCATACAGAGACTTCCACGTGTAACCTTGGTAGATTCTTGGAACTTCCCTTATTTTCTTATGTTCTTATAAAGTGAGGTGAATTAATGATGATGAGAATACGAAGGAAATATTAGTCTAAGAGGTGGGAGAAAATGAGGAAAGAGAGAGGGGATGGATAAGAATAAAGATATATAACGAAAGAGAGCGGGAAGCGAGTCACTCTAAAAAAGGAGAGAGAGAGAGAGAGAGAGAGAGAGAGAGAGAGAGAGAGAGAGAGAGAGAGAGAGAGAGAGAGAGAGAGAGAGAGAGAGAGAGAGAGAGAGAGAGTTGATGGACGGACAGGCGAAGAGATAGATGGAAGGATAAATGTATGACGAAGACTAAAAAAAAAAAAAAAAAAAGGACGAAACAAATTCGACGTGTGAAAAGATATCGAGGGAAAGGAGTTGGTAAAATAGACGACAGGGGAGTCTTCTCATTAGGGCTTCATTCAGGTTAAAAGTAAAATGTGCACAGTAGTTCTTAAAAGAGCTTGAGACAGAATAACCTGTAAACATAAATCAAGTTTAGTACTAAACCTATCAACTGTTATGAAACAAAGAAGCGGTAAACCGTACTTTGAGGCAGAGGCAATACTTGAATTATGAATATGATTATAATTACATATAAAAAACGGCACTAAAAAGGCTCTCGGTGCGTGTTTCAAATGAAATATGAAAGTTTACCAAATTTCAACCCCATTTCACGCTGATGTGAAAAAGTATGTACTTCATAAAATTATACGATATTTGTTAGAAAATTGGACTTTTTTTTTTTATCATGGAGGATCTGTACTGCTGGATTTATTATCATATAAGAATTTATGTATATATATATATATATATATATATATATATATATATATATATATATATATATATATATATATATATATATATATATATATATATATATATATATAAACTAATCTAACGATAACGAATTTGATATTACGATAACGAAGCGAACGATGATTACGATGCACGTGACGATGAAAACGATGCGAGTTTCCACGATAGCGAGTTTCCGCGATAACGATGCGGGTTTCCATAAAAATGGTGCGATTCCACAACATTATCCGCAGTAACGATGAGATTCCACAATAATGATCCGATTCCAGTTTCCATGATAACGATGTGATTCCAAGACAACAATGCGATTCCAGTTTTCAAGATAACGATGCGAGTTTCCACGATAACTATGCAATTCCAGTTGCCAAGATAACAATGTCATTCAAAAGTTTCCACTATGACGATGCGATTCCAGTTTCCATGATAACGATGCAATTCCAGTTTCCACGATGACAATGCGATTCCAGTTTCTACGATAAGGATGCGTTTTCAGTTTGACGATAATGATCCGGGTTTCCATGATAATGATGCGGATGGCGACGGTAACGATGCAGGCGAAAGCGAAACGGTATTGAAGTCTACTCACCTACAAAGGTACTTGAACGAACCTTTTCTCCCCTCAGGGTCCATCTCAGTCCCCTGAGTGCAAGTGCAGTGACGATGCAACCTTGCAGCGCCTCACACAGGTCGCCATGAACAATGATCCACTACACACCATTCACCAAACACTGTAATGAAGTGTGCGTTTTTCTCCCATAAAGGATCCTTTAACCATGTGGTGGTTAACGGTGCTGGCTCTGCTGAGCACTGCGCCACACACTGGTTACGCAACGCGGTCTCGAGTCCCTTAAGGCAAGGAACTCCATCCATGTCATGTGCCAAACACTGGTAATCAGTGTGGTATTTAGACTCCCTTAAGGCAACAAGGAATGAAACCAGTGTTCACTTACTCCCTCTGTCTGAGGATATATATATATATATATATATATATATATATATATATATATATATATATATATATATATATATATATATATATATATATATATATATATATATATATATATATATATATATATATATATATATATATATATATATATATATATATATATATATATATATATATATATATATATATATATATATATATATATATATATTGAATTGGGGGGATAGAAAAGGTGGGTGAAATTTGGAAAAGAAAAGTGGGTGGGAAGAGAAGAACGGAGGGAAAAGCAGGGAAAGGAAGTACAGTAGTAGATAAAAGTAGACAGGCAGACCAGACCGTCTTGGTGTTTCATTTTTCTATCTAATTGGGTGTATTTTTATTTGTTTTTTTTTTTACTTTTATTTTATCTTTTATTTATTTATTTATTTATTTATTTATTTTATTTATTTATTTTATTTATTTTTTGCTTGCTTTTGTTTTAAGGGTTTGGGACGTAGTTATTTTTATTATTTTTCAGGTGTTCTTTCTCAGGCCAGCAGTCATGAGGTGCCAACTCGCCTGGCGGTGTTAGATGGTTAGTGAAATAAATTTAGTGATGTTTTTATTTAATTATCTATTAATTATTTTATTCATTTATTTATTTTCCTTTCTTCTTTTTTCCATTATTCCTCTTCTTAAATCGCATGTTTATTGTTCTGTTTACGCTTTATTTATATTTCATATTTTATTTATTTTGTTTATAATTTTCTTTATTAATAGCACAAACAGAATCATGTATGTATTCTGTATTATGTATATCCTTCAATTTTTGACTACCGCTTTGGACCCTTTTATGGGACTGGCATTTCAGTGGGCATTTTTTTTTTTTCTATTGGATTTTTGTTGCCCTTGGCCAGTGTCCCTCCTACATAAAAAAAAAAAGAAAAGTACACACACACACACACACACACACACACACACACACACACACTCGAACATACCTCAACCTTAGTCTCACTGTCGGGGATCTGCAGACCTTGCCGGGGATTCAAACCCAACGCCAGGACTAGGAAACTGGCCAATGCAGCTGTCCTAGTAGGATGTGCTGTACAGAAGACACATCCGTCCAGGCGACTCAGGGTGTAAGTACTAAGGGAGAGAGCAGTGAGACTCCCAACCCCCACGGGAACCAGCCTCGAGGAGCATCTCTACTCCAGATAAAAAAAAAATAAATAAATAAACAAATAAATAAAAAAAAAAATGATGACTTGTTGACTGTTATATATATATATATATATATATATATATATATATATATATATATATATATATATATATATATATATATATATATATATATATATATATATATATATATATATATATATACATACATTATATACGAGTATATATATATATATATATATATATATATATATATATATATATATATATATATATATATATATATATATATATATATATATATATATATATATATATATATACTGGGGCTGGTGTTCTTTTGGTTAGTGTGCTAATTGGCCTTCTGAACCACTTGTGCTCGTTCTGAAGCTTGTCTGTGAGATTGATCGGATGTAAGTTTCTTCCTTTATTATGTTGGTGAGTTTATCATTTATTTGATTTCCTCTGTTGAATAAGTTTATATTGATAGGGTGGCGTTTGTTAACTGGTGTATTTCTTCGGTTGCCTTAGTGTTGGGGTATGTGTCCGTTAATTGCAAACCTTAGTGTTTTGTTTTGTGTTCGTTGTAGTTTGAGAAGAGCTGATTTGGAGACAGTGTTGAGAGCATACGCTGAGTATGTTAAGATAGGGAGTATGCAGGCTTAATTAGATGTGTTTTTATTGTAGTTTTTAGGTTTTTTGAATCTCCTCATTCGTGAGAGAGCGGTATTTACTTTGTTTTTAATGTGGTTAATGTGCCTGGTGAGTCCTCTCGTGTTAAGGTGGAGCCCCAGGAATGTGCCTTTTTTTGAGTAGTTAATTATTTTGTCGTCTGTTTTCACAGGTTCATGTTTGTTCATGGCGATTGGTAGTAGGTTCGTGGTGTTTGTTTTAATTTTCCACCGGTACTCGAATTTGTTTATGCTATTAATTTTCTTCCCTATGGTTTTAGCGAACATTTTACGTGATCTACCAGGATAAGTGATGATCTGTGTCATATCGTCTGCGTAAACAATATTAGTGCTTGTGTATAAAGGGGGTGGGATGTCTGCCGTGTAGATAGTGTAAAGAGTGGGTGAGAGACAGATTCCTTGAGGGATTTCACTCTGAAGTGGGAATGGCGGACCCTCATAGGTGTTCAGGGATACGTTGACTGTTCTGTTACCTGTGTAGCGATATAGTAATTTACCAAATGTTTCGGCCAACTATAGAGCGTTTATTGTGTATTTTAGGCCTTCATGCCAGACCTTATCAAATGCCTTGTTTACATCTCTCAACGCGAGGCAGCACTGTTGATTGTTGGCAAGGGCGTTAGCAATGGTTTTTGAAGCTATTGCAATTGCTGTGTATGTAGAGAGGTGGCTTCTAAACCCGTTTTGGGAGGATGGGAGATTGCTGTTTTGTTCTAGAAATTTCAGGAGTCTAGTGTTGATGATTTTCTCAAAAATTTTACCTAGTACTTCTAGTAATGATATAGGTCTATAGTTAACTGGATCAGTAGTTGTTTTGTTAGCTTTAGAGACTGGTTTTATTTTAGAGTGTTTAAAGGGGGTTTAGGAAGTGGCTCAGGGAGAGTGAGGTATTTATCAGTGTGGTGAGTATGTCTGCCAGTTCTGTTAGAGTATTTTGTAAAACAATTTTATTTATGTTACTTTCACTTGGAGTGTTGTTTTTAAGTCTTTTTATTATTTCCTGAATTTCTTTGGTGATAATTTTTCTGCTGTCAAAGGTGTCGTGATCTGGTGTGGTCAGTGGAATGAAGCGTTCAGGGTTATTGTTCATATGATCTTGCACCATCTGTTCTGTGACTGGGTCGAAACTAGTATTTATTTATTATTTTTTTTCTGGGCTGTTTTGGAATATTTCCTGCCATATTTCTCTGAAAATATGTTCTTTTCTTTATCATAAACTTTGGTTCTATTGTGTAATATATATGTTGGTGGATTTGTTGATCATTTTAGTCTTTTAATTTTTTTCCAGAATTTTTTTGGGTTACTGTACAGAGTGCTCAACTTTTTCTATTTTGTTATCCCAGTTTTTATTCGCTTGTATTTTGCATTCTTCTTCTAGTTTTGTTTTGTTTTAAAAACTATGTATTTGGCGTACGTCCATCCGGAGTTGCAACTTTGTGTAAGTTATTTGCGCAAAATTGTATTGTTTTAATTTTGCTGTTTATTATAGGTTTATGTATAGTTTTCGTGTTGGCTTTGAGTGTGTGTTTCTTAAGCGCATCTGTTTGTTTTGGTTCAGGTGTGCATATATATATATATATATATATATATATATATATATATATATATATATATATATATATATATATATATATATATATATATATATATATATATATATATATATATATATATATATATATGCAGGTAAATTACATTACATAAACTTATACACAAGAATGAAATTAGGAACACACACTGAAGGAAATAACACACATATAAAAGTAAATATTAATTGTATTATAATGTTAATGTAATATTATAAATGTGTGTTGTGTGGGTGTTTTGAAGGATAAGAAAGTAGAGTATGGCATGTGAAAGAAAATGGAATGGGAGAATAAACGTGTATTTGTGTGTGTTGGCGTGTTTAGTCTAATTGTATGTACATGCTACAACCCCTTGCTCTGTCAGTATCTGATACTTGGTGCACAGCGTGCCCTCGTTCATGGTGAATTGTTTAGCATGATGCCATCATAAGCAAGAGATCCGCACACACTATTCATCAGATTCTATGGATGGTACCCTTATCGCCCCTTAAGGATCCCCTCTCTTGGCACCACCTGGTACATCTCTTGCCTATGACCCCTTGCCCAGTGTAAGGCGCTGCAAGTGGACAACTACTGTTAAGCTTGAGACCGCAAAGGAAAAGAAGGACCTACTGGCTGGTTTCTGCCTCGGGCCCCAGGCCGGACCAAACAACCACCTTCTCCTCCCGTGGTACATCCAAGGCTATCACGGCCCTCAACAAATTTTGGCCGAAAATTTTCAAACATCATTTAAGTTTGATCTGAAAATAATATTGTACACAGTAAATGAAAAATAGTTTTGGTTCAAAAGTGTGCCAGAGTCGGGTGTTCAACGAAATAAGGTGAGATTGCTTTGCTCCTGAATATTTTTAGTGTCCCTTGCACGTATCATGCCCGTGAATATGCGAGTATCATTATATGACTGGATAGAAACAGTAATCCAATGGTAGTGCCAATTTAAAATAAGGATAGCTAGGGAGGATGAGTAGACAAAGGTTTGCATGTCTTATTCAAACCTGCTACCTGTGGACCTACTTTTTCAATTGTTGTTTTTGTTGTTGTTGTTATTATTATTATTATTATTATTATTATTATTATTATTATTATTATTATTATTATTATTTTATTTATTTATTTATTTATTTTTATGTTCATATACGTTTAACTCCTTTTCTTGATGCTTTTAATCACAACATTCTGTAAATATGAATGTTTCAAATATAAGGAATAACAATAAAGGAATGAAAGAGCTAAGATAAAAGGGGTGAAAGGATGAAGGGTTGAGGGGTTGGTGAGTGAATGAGAGAATTGGGGAAAGGGGGTGGTGGCTGTTCGTTTCCGCCAAGTGAGCCAGGATGCACGTTTTACGCGTTTCCCACTACACCAAAACAATCAGAGCACAGCATGCATTAAGGTTCATTGGACTCTCAAACATTTTAGCAGCTTACAATGACTACTTGTAATAGGCTGTGGTGAGGTTATTGAGGTTTTCAATAGTGTTTTCATAATTCTGGTGAAAGATAAAAAAAGAGTTTGCGGTATCAGTTGAAAAAAAGACACTCTTTATGGCTTTTGAAAAATAGCGGTTATGAGAGAAGGACATTCCAGAATAATGAATGCCTTTGATCTTCATATGGCATAAAGTTGATCTTCATATGGCATAAAAATTAAGTAGTAAGGTAAGCTAAACCTACAATAACCACCAACTTCATGACAACTAAAAAAAAAAAAAAAAAAAAAAAAAAAAAGAAGAGAATATAAGATCAGGAGGAGGCAGTAGATACCTGCCGAAACGATAATTATTTCCAGTGAGCTCTTAACCACTGGATCAAGGGATGCTATGAACTTTTCATTAAACTCAGTGAACGTTTCGCTTCGTGTTTCACAACACAAGAGAACAGTCACAGCCTGCCCTCTAAAGACAACTCTCTTCCTTCACACAAAACTACATGCACCTAATTACATGCTGGCTCTCATGGTACATCAGATACAGCAGGCAACACAGCAGACACGGTGGAACGAGATGCAGGCGATGTAAGACCGGAGCCCGGGATACATGAACGAGAGCTACGCCCGTGTCCTAGAGGAAATGCAGGAGACCGTCGGCAGTCACTGTGCCGGGGTCAAGGAGGAACTACAGAAGACTTTGACCGGCATCAAGAGGCAGGTCAGGGAAGCAGTGCGTGAAGTCGGTAAGAGGTGGCGGAGTAGCGCGTCAACAGGGAGAATTAGCGGGAAATCGTGAGGACGCGTGGGAGCTTGTGTGGGCCACGTGCTCTGTTCCCGCGCTGGGAGGTTGTTCCATCTTCCTTCACCCTCCCTCGCCCCCAGCTGCGAGAAGAGAGACGGCAGGAGCCGTGGATCGCCTCCTTCTTCCCCGCGGATCGGCCAGCAGAATTTGACGGTAAGGTCCCCTGGCAAGATTACCAGGCCCAGTTTGAGATGCTGGTGGGGGTGGGACACGGAGAAATGATCCCTGCAGCTCGTCACCAGTGGGCCAGGCAGTGGAGGTCCTGGGCCATCTGATGCCAGCCCAGAGGGCGTCTTGGAGCGACGTGGTGGAACCCCTGCGTCGCCGCTTTGGCCACCTCCAGGAATCTGAGGTGCACAGGGTGCGCCTGAAGGTGAGGGTGAAGGACAGACGAGAGCCTCTCACACAATTGACGCAGGAGGTGGAATCCTTAGTCCGCCGAGCTTACCTGACGCCACAGAAGGACATGGTGAGCTTTCTGGCGAGGGACTGCTTCGTGGACGCGCTTCAGGACTCGCAGCTGCAGATCTACGTGAAGCAGGCCCTCCCGAAGGACGTTCAGGAGGCGCTGACCAGAGCCTCTGAGATGAAGGCTTTCATGAGAACTACAGCTGGCGCTCCGGGGCCGGCGCCGCCCCGTTATGCAGGGGAAGCTGACGCCCTGTCTCGCCACGTCAGAGCCAGGAGGACGGAGACTCGCAAAGTAGACTACCAGAGGAGGAAGAGCCCTGAGGAGCTCGTCTGCTTGGGGTGTGGCGAACCAGGCCACCGGAAGAGGCAGTGTGGCCAGCTACGCAGGTGACGCTCGCTGGAGGACACCAGCTGTGCCTTCTTCAACTCTTGTTGTTGGAGCTGTGGCTAGATAGGACACCGTTCGAGGGATTGCCAGGATCCCAGGGGAGTGGTGGAAGCGAGAAACGCGGCCGGGCTGGGAAGCGGAGTGATGCCTCAGCCTGGGTTTGCACAGCCCTACCTGGAGTAAGTTGCCGGCTCACAGTCGCGGTCACGGCCGTGCGAGTAGATGGCAAGGTGAATGGACCTCCCGCTCGGCTGGTGGTGGACAACGGCCTCCGAGAGGACGCTCGTGAGGGAGGACTTGGTGGAGGTGCGCGGCGTGCCGGAGGCGGCACAACGACTGTGTGGCGTCACCGGTGAGTGTCACCATGCAGGACCCGTGATGGTGAACGTCGGTGTGGAAGGCGTGATGGAGTGCATGCCCTGGAAGAGCCGTGCTTGCTAGGGATTGACTTCCTCGCGAGTAGGAGCGTGTGCGACTTCGGAGAGGGAAAGTTGAGGGTACGTGGTCAAGAGATGCCCTCGATCCTCGGGGGCAACACTTGGAGCGAGGAGAGTGAGCTGCAGAGCTTCGGGACTCGTCAGGCAGCTGAAGGGATGTAGTGTCGACAGGCGAGAAAGGACCTTCATCCAATCACCGCTACCACTCCGCCATGCCTAGAGGAGTCACTCTTTGTGGACAAGGACGACGAGAAAACAGCGGAGAGGACGTTATCCTCGCACCTGTAATTTGTATGTAAATCTGTAATGTGACTGTGATGATGTTATTTGTATTTTTTATATGTATTTTAGCTAGCTAGTGTGTGTGTGTGTGTGTGTGTGTGTGTGTGTGTGTGTGTGTGTGTGTGTGTGTGTGTGATAGTTGGGACGACTATGTTTTGTAGGGAGGGGTAATGTTACATATGTGCCCCTGAGTGTATGTGTGTATTTCTGTCTGTGCGTGGGTGTGAGTGACCGAGAGAAGAACCAGGGGACTTGGCGGGATGAGTAACGTAACCCAAGGCGGGTAGCAGCGTCGGTGGCCAGCGTCTCTCCTGCCCATGTGTTGGTGTGTGAAATTTGACCAGCAGCCGTGCAGAAGTAAGGTGCCGTGTGGAGACTGGAGAGGGGCTTTCGTAACAATATAGAGAGAGAGAGAGAGAGAGAGAGAGAGAGAGAGAGAGAGAGAGAGAGAGAGAGAGAGAGAGAGAGAGAGAGAGAGAGAGAGAGAGAGAGAGAGAGAGAGAGAGAGAGAGAGAGAGAGAGAGAGAGAGAGAGAGAGAGAGTTGTTATTATTATTATTATTATTATTATTATTATTATTATTATTATTATTATTATAATTATTATTATTATTACTATTATTATTATTCTTATACAGTGAAGTGGTTATCATCATAGGTATATGTGATATAAGATCACATATTTTCATGATTATTTTCTCTTCATTATCACATTAAATCTTTAATTTCAAATCACTCAGAGTTTTGCTTCTCTATCGTTTGTAGAAAATAGATCACGGTTACTCTGGGCCATCCTAATCCTCTATGATTACGGACAGGGCAAGATGAATGTAATAATCTATAGAAATTAATTTTTCAAGATGTCTTTGTGGTCTTCATAATTCCACATTGCATGTTTATGTTTATTACCATTTTATATATTGCGAGGTCCCTCAACAGATAACACTGATACGGTGATACCAATAAATTTACAGGACCTTTGAATTAACTTAAAATACCTAAGTTATTCAAGTTTTCATATTTTTCACCCAAAACGTGCCCCTTTTAATTTTGAAAATTGTGATTAGGTGAAACTTTAGTTTTCGTCTTTCTGAGGAATCGTTTGTTGTTGAGGATGAATTATGTGCTCATAGTTTTGCATTAGATCGAAATATTTTTGTAATTTCTCCTTAAAAATATGTACTTCTGTGCGGAAGATCTTAATCGATTCATCCAAACTGAATTATATAACCATACAATTAACGAGTTTATGACTGTACCTTCACTTGAGATTAAAACACTCAAATACCAGCCTTTCTGCTTTGTAAAACTACACTTCTTGTGTGTGTGTGTGTGTATGTGAGTGAGGGTCACTGACCAAGTGCTCTAGTTTGTGCGCCACCACTGTATCGGACTTTTTGTCCCTCACTCCACTTTTCTGGAGTTGATTACCACCTCTAATCTGAGTTGATGATTGTTACTTGCCCAGTCGACTGATGATGCTTGGTCTGTTGGTAGCGTGGAGGACCGGAGTGAGGCGGTGATTCTGGTAGCCTGCAGGTCGTGGGTAGTTGGTTGATATAGTTGATATATGCGAATAAAAGACACGATGATGAAAGTTGTTCTTGATTTAATAAATGATTGGTTGTACATACTTGATTTGAGACGAAATTTTTACGTGACGATTGACTGTTCTCTCTCTTTCTGAAGTGATATGATTTATAACTGAGCAGCGTCTCTCACTGCTGACTGTGACTGAGCAGAACTGAGTGAGAGACCAAGACTGACTGCTCGTGACTGAGTGACTGACTGACTCCGACTCTGACTGGGACTGAACTCTGTCTGGACTGAACTCCCGCATGAACTGAGAGCTCGCTACCATGCGGGCTGTATTTATTTGAGCTAAGTGGATCGCAGATAGTTATCCCTAAGGACCGGAAATGGTTGTGAAATTCCCTTGAGAGGTAGAGAAGGAAGACGAATGCAGATGTTATCCCTAAGGACTGGAAGTGGGAGTGAAATTCCCTTGAGATGTAGAGAAGGGGACCAAACGCAGGTGTTATCCCTAAGGTCTGGAAGTGGGTGTGAAATTCCCTTGAGAGGTGGAGAAGGGACTGGCTGGCCATGGTACATGTGGGATGAATATATGAAACATTGAATATATATATATATATATATATATATATATATATATATATATATATATATATATATATATATATATATATATATATATATATATATATATATATATATATATATATATATATATATATATATATATATATATATATATATATATATATATATATATATATATATATATATATATTTATGATAACAGTAATTGTTAAGACTGATACACAAGGGCAACAATTTTTTTCTTCTTTAAAGAAAAGGCCCACTCAAGGGCCAACTCCCAAAGCGACATCAGATAGAATGATCAAACAACAGTGGATAAGTGTTTTGAAAGACTCCGGGAAGAGGAAATAAAGATGCAGGAAGGGAGTTTCAGAGTTTACCAGAGAAAGGGATGAATGATTTATAAAACTGGTTAAATATTGCTTAGAGAGGTGGATAGAACAGGGGTGAGAGAGTCTTGTGCAACGAGGCCGCGAAAGGAGGGGAGGCATGCAGTTACAAAGATCTGAAGAGCAGTTAGCATGAAAATAGTGGTAGAAGACAGCTAGGGATGCAACATTGTGGCGATGAGAGAGAGGCTGAAGACAGTCAGTTAAAGGAAAGGAGTTGATAAGACAAAAAGCTTTGATTCCACCCTGTCTAAAAGAGCAATATGAGTGGAACTCCCCTATACATGTGAAGGATACTCCATATTTGGACGAATAAAGCTCTTGTACAGAGTTAACATCTGGAGGATAGGGTGGTGGCGATGATTAGAAAAACTGGCGGAAACGACTTAGAACGGCTAACTACATACAAGCTGTTTTAGCTAAAGCTGAAATGTGAAGTTTCCAGTATATATTGTAAATAAAGGAGTGACCAAGGATGTTCAGTGTAGAAGAGGGGGACAGTTGAGTGGCATTGAAAAAGAGGGGATAGTTATCTGGAAGATTGTATCAAGTTGATACATGGAGGAATTGAGTTTTTGAGGCATTGAAGTTTGTTCTGCCCAATCAGAAATTTTAGAGTGATCATAAGTCAGACATTCTGTGGCTTCACTACTTCCTGAAGGATTGGACATTTACAAAAAGATGTAGGAAAGAGTAGGATGGTAACATCAGCGTAAGAGTGGATATGACAAAAAATTTCGTTTAGATCATTGATTAATAGGAGGAAGAAAGTGGCTGACAGGACAGAAGCCTGTGGAACACCACTGCTAATAGACTTTGGAGAGGAACAGTGACCATTTACTACAGCAACAAAAGAATGGTCAGAAAGGAAATTTGAGATGAAGTTACAGAGAGAAGGATAGATGCTGTAGGACGGTAGTTCGGAAATCAAAACCTTGTGCCAGACGCGATCAAAAGCTTTTGATATATCTAAAACAACAACGAAAATTTCACCAAAATCCCTAAAAGATAACTAAGACTCAGTAAAGAAAGCCAGAAGATCACCAGCAAAGGAGCCTTAACAGAATCCATACTGGCGATCAGATAGAAGGTTGTGAAGTGATAGATGTTTAAGAACCTTCTTCTTGATGACAGATAAAAAAAAAATAAAATAAAATAAATAAATAAAAATAAAGGCAGGAAATTAAAGCAATAGGAAGGTAATCTCAAGGATCTGAGCGGTCACCCTTTTTAAAACCAAGTTGAATGTAGGCAAACGTCCAGCAAGAAGGAAAGTTAGATGTTGATAGGCAGAAATGGAAGACAGAATTGGGTGCAAGCACGGAGGCACAGTTTCGGAGAACAATAGGACGGGCCCCATCAGGTCCATAAGCCTTTCGAAGGTTAAGGTCACTGAAGGCATGGAAAACATTACTGCGAAGGATCTTAATGGGCAGCATGAAATAGTCAGAGGGAAGAGGAGAGGGAGAAAAAAGCACTGAATCATCCAAGGTGGGGTTTTAGCAAAGGTTTGAGTGAAGAATTCAGCTTAGGAATAGAAGAGATGGCGGCGGTTCCATAAAGTTAAAGTAAAGGAGGGTAATATGAAGAAGCAAAGTTATTGGAGATGTTTTGGCTAGGTGCCTGAAATCACGAGAGGTGTTGGATCTTTCTGTTAATGAAGGAAGAAGAGAGAAGGGAGAAGAGACTTGGCATGATTCCGGGCAGAAATATAAAATGTATGAGTTTCAGCTCAGATGTTCTTTGTGGGCCACCTCTCTATCATGTGTCGTGCTTTTATGATGCACGATCTTCCTGCGTTCCTAATCTCTAAGACTGGCATTTGTTGGTTGAAGGGAATGCATGTAATTTTTTTTTTATGAATTTTATTTAATTTGTATTATTATATACATTTACACTCAGATGATCATATACGGCTTCCGACAACAACGAAAACTATGAAAATTGAATTAATCTCTTTTCACACAAATTCTATCAAATATCTCAGAACACTTCACATTACATTTCCGATTCAAATCACTTCACGCAATTAACACTCAATGATAAAACACATTCTACTCAGACCCTGCAACTAATATTCAATAAGGAAGCACATCCTACACATACCCAATCCCCCTCTATCAATATATAACACCAGCATTTTACTCTTGCTGCATTACGACTGTCTGTCTCTTACTGGAACTGTGACAGGCGGCTTGTCCATCTTGACAAACTGGTTTGACAGCTGTCTAGCTTGTTTCTGTTTCTTTCTGTCTATTCCTGTCTCCAACACCTTATCATATATACGTGATGTTAGAGCTACTTTTTGCCCCAACATGACATTCGTTGCCATAAGATTTATTTTCCAGTACTTCGATCGTACGGTTTATTTTCCTACAACTCTCAATAAAGTTAATTTTCGAGTAACTTCGGTACATCACATCTTCATCTAATCTGGAAAAAGGACACTGCATTTCCTGTGGTGTGCTGGTTGTCCGTTTTGTCCACGTTCTTTGCTTCCAGTGATCTCTGCTTCCCTTATGTTTTAATTTAGTGAGAGCCACCTCTGTATCTCTTCTTGTAATCTGCTGCTAATCTCCGCATCTTTTAGTCTTGTGATGACTCACCGCATCTTGTTGTTCTTCTCCGTGATCACGTCCTGTCACTTATCTATCAGGGTGGTGATAGCTTTTTGTAATCTTGGTATCTGTTTTCATGTTTATTATCTTCTTCCCACATTTATTCTTTCTACTTTCTTACTTTCTTCTTCATTTTTTCGTATATAATTATTCCTTTTCTTGCGTGTTTCATATCTTATTGATTCTTGGGTTACAACACATGTAAGAACATAAGAATATAAAAAAATAGAGAAGCTGCAAGAAGCTATCAGGCTGGCAGTCCCTGTATGAAACATAGGAGGAAATAGAAAAGGGGATACTGTCAGTTGCCTCAGACACTTGTGTTTCGATGAGGAAAATAAGATGAGGTTTAGGAGAGAAGAGATGGTGTTCTACAGAAGGAAAATTAGATCTAAGGCCGCGACTGATGCAAAAGTTAATGAAGAAAAGTCGTGGGCGGTGTCAAGATACTTAAGGTCGATACAATAGCAGTCCGGTCTGGGGACATTTCTGGTGCCCTGCCCAGACGGGGACTCCGAGGCTGGTGTGGGAGTCATTATATTTAATTTTGAATTTTGAGTGAAGGTTGTACGTGTAATTAGGCGTAAGTAATTTTGTGTGAAAGAAGAGTTATCTTTAGAAGGCGGCTGTAACTGGCCCCTTGTGTTGTGAGACACAAAGGGAAACGTTCAATGAGGTCACAGCTGGGCTATCGATAAGCTCACAGCACCCCCTGATCCAGCGCTTCGGACCTCACTAGGAGTGTTTATCGTTTCCGCAGGTGTCTACTGCCTCCTCATCACTATATACTACATTTAAGTGCCACCTTTATTAAGCTAAACTAACCTGGGCACCTGATCCCCATGGATCCCTTCCCCTACCACCGTTTATACATTTCCCGAAGGACTGAGCCTTCACTGATGTTAATTACTTCCAATGAATATGATTATGATATGGTGAGGCCGATGCAACTCTTCATTTTGGGAATTAATAAAGGTGAAATTGTAAAGTTAATCTTGATTTTCAAAATAATTAATTTCACAGCCATCCAGCTAAGAAACGGACACAACCTTTCACCCACAAGAGTTACCTTAAGTATTTTCTAATTGGTATTTTTACTTGTGGCACTAACAAAATAAGGGAATAAAATGTAGATAAAAAAAAAAAAAAACATCGAAGAAAAATGATCTCAGGTCAATGAAAACTAAATTACAATATCCTTTTTTAACAGCTTGATAAAGTTTATTCAGCCTAGAGTTCGGCCGCTACACTGTGCTGGCTTGGGAGACGATAATGAAGAAATCGGACTTAAACCAAGAGGTCGAGGACGATACCATGAGGGCTAGTAGGAGATCGATGATTTTAAATAGGATAGAGTAAAACATTCCTTTAACTAACTTATATAATATTATATCTATATCTATATCTATATCTATCTATCTATCTATCTATCTATCTATCTATCTATATATATATATATATATATATATATATATATATATATATATATATATATATATATATATATATATATATATATATATATATATATATATATATATATATATATATATATATATATATATATATATATATATATATATATATATATATATATATATATATATATATATACTGCTTCCATGTCAGAGACCTGTCTTTGTGTGCTGAGCGCATAACAGAGGTGATAGTGTCTGGTGATAGTGTCACTTTTTCTCGACCTAAACCTTCTAAACCTTGGTTTAACACAGCTTGTTCTCGTGCTATACATAATATAGAGGTGGCCCACAAAAGGTACTTAAGCCTTTCATCACCAGAATCTCATGCACTTTATTTTTTTTTTAATTTATTTTTTTTTTTTATTTTTTTTTTACATAGGAAGGACACTGGCCAAGGGCAACAAAAATCCAATAAAAAAAATATGCCCACTGAAATGCTAGTCCCATAAAAGGGTCAAAGCAGTGATCAAAAATTGATGAATAAGTGTCTTGAAACCTCCCTCTTGAAGGAATTCAAGTCATAGGAAGGTGGAAATACAGAACCAGGCAGGGAGTTCCAGAGTTTACCAGAGAAAGGGATGAATGATTGATAATACTGGTTAACTCTTGCGTTAGAGAGGTGGACAGAATAGGGGTGAGAGAAAGAAGAAAGTCTTGTGCAGTGAGGTCGCGGAAGGAGAGGAGGCATGCAGTTAGAAAGATCAGAAGAGCAGTTAGTATGAAAATAGCGGTAGAAGACAGCTAGATATGCAACACTGCGGCGTTGAGAGAGAGGCTGAAGACAGTCAGTTAGAGGAGAGGAGTTGATGAGACGAAAAGCTTTTCATTCCACCCTGTCTAGAAGAGCAGTATGAGTGGAACCTCCCCAGACATGTGAAGCATATTCCATACATGGACGGATAAGGCCCTTGTACAGAGTTAGCAGCTGGGAGGGTGAGAAAAACTGGCGGAGACGTCTCAGAACACCTAACTTCATAAAAGCTATTTTAGCTAGAGATGAGATGTGAAGTTTTCAGTTCAGATTATAAGTAAAGGACAGACCGAGGATGTTCAGTGTAGAAGAGGGGGACAATTGAGTGTCATTGAAGGAGAGGGGATAGTTGTCTGGAAGGTTGCGTCGAGTTGATAGATGGAGGAATTGAGTTTTTGAGGCATTGAACAATACCAAGTTTGCTCTGCCCCAATCAGAAATTTTAGAAAGATCAGAAGTCAAGCGTTCTGTGGCTTCCCTGCGTGATATGTTTACCTCCTGAAGGGTTGGACGTCTATGAAAAGACGTGGAAAAGTGCAGGGTGGTATCATCAGCGTAGGAGTGGATAGGACAAGAAGTTTGGTTTAGAAGATCATTAATGAATAAAAAGAAGAGAGTGGGTGACAGGACAGAACCCTGAGGAACACCACTGTTAATAGATTTAGGAGAAGAACAGTGACTGTCTACCAAAGTAGCAATAGAACGGTCAGAAAGGAAACTTGAGATGAAGTTACAGAGAGAAGGATAGAAACCGTAGGAGGGTAGCTTGGAAATCAAAGCCTTGTGCCAGACTCTATCAAAAGCTTTTGATATATCTAAGGCAACAGCAAAAGTTTCACCAAAATCTCTAAAAGAGGATGACCAAGACTCAGTAAGGAAAGCCAGATCACCAGTAGAGCGGCCTTGACGGAATCCATACTGGCGATCAGATAGAAGGTTGTAAAGTGATAGATGTTTAAGAATCTTGCTGTTGAGGATAGATTAAAAAACTTTAGATAGGCAGGAAATTAAAGCAATAGGTCGGTAGTTTGAAGGATTAGAACGGTCACCCTTTATAGGAACAGGTTGAATGTAGGCAAACTTCCAGCAAGAAGGAAAGGTAGATGTTGTCAGACAGAGCTGAAAGAGTTTGACTAGCAAGGTGCAAGCACGGAGGCACAGTTTCGGAGAACAATAGGAGGGACCCCATCAGGTCCATAAGCCCTCCGAGGGTTTATGCCAGCAAGGGCATGGAAAACATCATTGCGAAGAAATAATTTCTGCCCGGAACCATGCCAAGTCTGTTCTCCAACTAGCCAAAACTCCTTCATTAACAGAAAGAGTCAAAACCTTTCAAGATCTAACTCCCCTCGTGACTTCTGGCATCTAGCCAAAAATATCTCCAATAACTTTCCTTTTTCTTCTTTCCCTCCTTTATTTCAACCAGATGGCACCACTGCTATCACATCTATTTCTAAAGCTGAACTTTTCGCTCAAACCTTTGCTAAAAAATCTACCTTGGACGATTCTGGGCTTATTCCTTCCTCTCCTCCACCCTCTGACTACTTCATGCCACCTATTAAAATTCTTCGCAATGATGTTTTCCATGCCCTTGCTGGCCTACACCCTCAGAAGGCTTATGGACCTGATGGGGTCCCTCCTATTGTTCTCCGAAACTGTGCCTCTGTGCTTGCACCTTGTCTAGTCAAACTCTTTCAGCTGTGTCTGTTAACATCTACCTTTCCTTCTCGCTGGAAGTTTGCCTACATTCAGCCTGTTCCTAAAAAGGGTGACCGTTCTAATCCCACAAACTACCGACCTATTGCTTTAATTTCCTGCCTATCTAAAGTTTTTGAATCTATCCTCAACAGGAAGATTCTTAAACATCTATCACTTCACAACCTTCTATCTGATCGCCAGTATGGGTTCCGTCAAGGCCGCTCTACTGGTGATCTTCTGGCTTTCCTTACTGAGTCTTGGTCATCCTCTTTTAGAGATTTTGGTGAAACTTTTGCTGTTGCCTTGGACATATCAAAAGCTTTTGATAGAGTCTGGTACAAAGTTTCCAAACTACCCTCCTACAGCTTCTATCCCTCTCTGTGTACCTTCATCTCATTTTTCCTTTCTGACCGTTCCATTGCTGCTGTGGTAGACGGTCACTGTTCTTCTCCTAAATCTATTAACAGTGGTGTTCCTCAGTGTTCTGTCCTGTCACCCACTCTCTTCTTATTATTCTTTAATGATCTTCTAAACCAAACTTCTTGTCCTATCCACTCCTACGCTGATGATACCACCCTGCACTTTTCCACGTCTTTTCATAGACGTCCAACCCTTCAGGAGGTAAACATTTCACGCAGGGAAGCCACAGAACGCTTGACTTCTTATCTTCCTAAAATTTCTGATTGGGGCAGAGCAAACTTAGTATTGTTCAATTCCTCAAAAATTCAATTCCTCCATCTATCAACTCGACACAACCTTCCAGACAACTATCCCCTCTTCTTCAATGACACTCAACTGTCCCCCTCTTCTACACTGTGGTAGATGAGTGGAACGGACTTAGTAATCATGTAGTTAGTGTTAGGACACTAGAGAGCTTTAAGACAAGATTAGACAAGTTTATGGATGGGGATGGCAGATGGAAATAGGTAGGTGTGTTTCATACAGGGACTGCCACGTGTAAGCCTGGTCGCTTCTTGCAGCTTCCCTTATTTCTTATGTTCTTATGTTCTTCACTGAACATCCTCGGTCTGTCCTTTACTTATAATCTGAACTGGAAACTTCACATCTCATCTCTAGCTAAAACAGCTTCTATGAAGTTAGGCGTTCTGAGACGTCTCCGCCAGTTTTTCTCACCCCCCAGCTGCTAACTCTGTACAAGGGCCTTATCCGTCCTTGTATGGAGTATGTTTCACATGTCTGAGGGGGGGTTCCACTCATACTGCTTCTCTAGACAGGGTGGAATCAAAAGCTTTTCGTCTAATGGACTCGTCTCCTCTAACTGACTGTCTTCAGCCTCTCTCACCGCCGCAATGTTGCAGCTCTAGCGGTCTTCTACCGCTATTTTCATGCTAACTGCTCTTCTGATCTTGCTAACTGCATGCGTCCCTTCCTCCCACGGCCTCGCTGCACAAGACTTTCTTCTTTCTCTCACCCCTATTCTGTCCACCTCTCTAACGCAAGAGTTAACCAGTATTCTCAATCATTCATCCCTTTCTCTGGTAAACTCTGGAACTCCCTGCCTGCTTCTGTATGACTTCCTTCCTATGACTTGAATTCATTCAAGAGGGAGGTTTCAAGACACTTATTCATAAATTTTTGACTACTGCTTTGACCCTTTTATGGGACTGGCATTTCAGTGGGCAATTTTTTTTATTAGACTTTTGTTGCCCTTGGCCAGTGTCCTTCCTACATAAAAAAAAAAAAAAAAAAAAACAGCGAGCGGAGGCCGTGTGCTCAGCAACCTACGCCTTCAGGAAGCCTCCCGTCAGCGTCTCCGTCAGTGCCTCGCGGAGGATCGGCTCCGTGCCTCGTGACTAAGACTAACGTGTAGTGTTCCGCCTTCAGACTCAGGGAGTGCGGACGCTTGTGCTCACGGCACGCCGGGGAACGTTCCCCGTCAGCGCCTCCGTCACCGATCCCTCTGGCCCCCCGAGGAGTGGTTAGAGTGTATTACAGGACTGCACAGTGTGACGCGAGCTAGTTTGACATCTGCAAGTGGAAGCGTCCCGAGTTCTGTACCAGGGTGCCGTGCGCGCAGCTGGGCACGGACTCGAGGGGCATCTGGGTCACCGGACAACTCGACGGACGTTGAGTGTCATCCTTCACCAACGAACCTCGACAGAGACCAGCGTTGACCACCCCAACTAGTCTAGCCGGTGACCCAAAGATATATATATATATATATATATATATATATATATATATATATATATATATATATATATATATATATATATATATATATATATATATATATATATATATATATATATATATATATATATATATATATATATATATATATATATATATATATATATATATATATATATATATATATATATATATATATATATATATATATATATATATATCACCGTCGCATATATTTTCTGTACGAAGATTACAGTAATTCTTGAATATTCATTGCTTGAAAAGATATAAAACTGATATCATGTACTTATCCTCACTGGGAAGGACACGTAAGATTGTGTAACGGTTCTTATTCTGCATTACATTAAAAAAAAAATAATTGAGCTTTCCGTATTCCAGTAGCTGTTAGCAAATATGTACAGAAAATGTGCAACATCTCGCTCGCGACACGTGTAATTTGTTCAGAACTGCACAGTATCTACAAGTGTCAAAGGAATACTGATATGTCAACCCAGATGAAGAAAGATTAATTTTGTACTGGGCATCCAGTATTCAAAAGTATTATTGTCTACAACATGCTCGCGAAGAACCTTCCAAATATTTCATATATTTACAACGTGATTGAGGAAAACGCTAAAATTATTTATCAAAAAGAAGAATGATGATTGAATGAGGAAAACAAGGAACAATGAACTCGCGAAACAAAATCTCTCATGGAAGGCAAAACCGTATGTTGGCGATAAAGAGAAAATCCAATAAGAATAAATCTCTGCAGCAGGATAACAGAATCACGCAACCTACTGTATTCCCATCTCTCTCTCTCTCTCTCTCTCTCTGCCCGTGTCCTCAGAGGCCTTCAACCGCAGCTCTGCTCAACAGCCTTTGGGGCAAAATGAATTTCTTTGTATCTTAAAGGGAGTAGGCTCTTCCTAATGGACTCACCACACACACACACACACACACACACACACACACACACACATACATTTATTAAAAATAGATGAACAAAAAATGTGAGTACTGGATGTTTTAATCATTATTATTGTCGTTTATTTTTAATTATCCGAATCAACGAAAATAATCATGGAATATATATATATATATATATATATATATATATATATATATATATATATATATATATATATATATATATATATATATATATATATATATATATATATATATATATATATATATATATACAGAAAATAGGCAGGATGATATATAGCAAAATGTGGAGAGAAGGTTTGAGTTGCGAAGGAGACCTAAAGAAGTAAAGTTTGTTTTATCCTAGGTTTTTATTCTTAGAATATTGCTTGTACCCTTATCTTCTTTCTTTTTCCTGTCTCCTAGTCTTCTTTTCCTTTCTTTTCCTACTAATAATGATTTTCTCACTTCCACTCTTCTTTGTTTTTCCTCATCTTTATCGCTCTCCTTCCTTATTCATCTTGTCTTAATTTTCTATCCTTCCCTCTCTCGCCTAACTTTCTATCCTTTTATGAATTTTTTCTTTATTTTGTTCTCTTTTTTATTCATTTTCCTATTTCATAATTTTATTATCCAGCCTTCTACCTAATTCTTCTCTCTCTCTCTCTCTCTCTCTCTCTCTCTCTCTCTCTCTCTCTCTCTCTCTCTCTCTCTCTCTCTCTCTCTCTCTCTCTCTCTCTCTCTCTCTCTCTCACCATGGCAATTTTCAAAGATCACAGGCGTGATTAGTCAGGTTCTGAAGAGTGTTTCTCTTGTCAATAATGTTGAAATGTTAATGTCACTACAATCATAAAAACATTCTTCAAAACCTGTTTGAATTATTCTAGATGCTTTCTAATGTAGTGGAGGAGAGGCCAGAACTGCTTCAGAACATAGACCCAAACACACACACACACACAGACATAATTTACTATTCGTTTGTCAGTATATGCCTAGTGTTGTTAATTTACTTAACCCATATTATCCCAACATATCTAATTATATTTCAGATTTCACCAGATTTTATGTTGTTATAAATGCCTTAATTAAGAAAGAAATTACTTTTAATACGTTTTATTTGATAATAAATTTTATATATATATATATATATATATATATATATATATATATATATATATATATATATATATATATATATATATATATATATATATATATATATAACACAGTTTCTATGAAATTAGGCGTTCTGAGTCGTCTCCGCCAGTTTTAGAACAAGAATATAAGAAATAAGGGAAGCTGCAAGAACCTTCTGGCCTACACGTGGCAGTCCCTGTATGAAATATACCTACCTATTTCCACCTATACATCCCTATTTATAAATCTGTCTAATCTTCTCTTAAAGCTCCCTAATGACTCAGCACTGACAGCTTGATTACTGAGTCCGTTTCATTCAACTACCAATCTATTTGAGAACCAGTTCCTTCCTATGTCTTTTTTAAACTTAATTTTTTCAAGCTTGAATACGTTATTTCTTGTTCTATCCTGGTTACTCATCCTAAGAATTTTGCTTACGTCACCCTTTTTATAACACTTATACCACTTAAAGATTTCTGTCAGGTCCCCTCTTAACCTAAGTCTCTCTAAAGAATGTAAATTTAACAGCTTCAGTCTCGCTTCGTAAAGAAGCGTCCCCTGTATCCTTTTAGTCATTCTCCTTTGTACTGATTCTAATAGACCTATATCCTTCTACAACTACACAGCGCGGTCTAGATGAGGTCTGACTAGCGCCAAATATAACTTTAATATTACTTCGGGACTTCTTTATTTAACACTCTTAAAAACTAATCCTAATATCTTATTTACCGTATTTCTGGCCTCTATGTATTGCTCTCTTAAACGGAGTTCAGAGTTAATTGTAACTCCTTAATCTTTTTCGTATCCTGAACCCACCAGAGCTTCATTGTTTATTGTGTACTTACTGTGTGGATTTCCTCTACCTACGCTAAGTACTTTGCATTTGTTGATATTAAACTGCATTTGCCATCTGTCTGTCCCTTTGTTCATTCTATCCAAGTCTGCGTGCAAGGCGATGGCATCTGATTCTGACCTAATTAATCTACCATCTAATCTTCATGTCATCCACAAATTTACTAACATCACTGTTAATTCCACTATTCAAGTCACTGATATGTTCTTCAGGCAAGACTTCCCCTTCATGAAGCCATGCTGTGACTTATTTATCAAGTTATGTTTGCCTAAAGGCCCTAAATGCTCCCTAATGTTCTTCGCTATTATTTACTCAATTATTTTACCTACAACGGAAGTTAAGCTGATGGCTTTATAATTAGACGTTAAAGTTTTACCTCCTTTCTTAAAGATGGGTACTACATTCACCTCTCACCTCTCAAGTGATTTCCTAAAGACAGAAATTAACGGTTCACGAGTAACCTCTTGAATTTTTTCAGCCTCTCTATCTCCCGTTCTACTATCTCCTTAGTTATGATATTTGTCAGTTTCTCATTCTCTTCTGCTCTAAGCTTCAGCTCACTATTCGGCATTTCCTGCATGTTTTCCTGGCTGAAAAAAAAATACTAATTCAGAATTTCACTAATCTCCTTCACAGAATTAACCAGCTCTCCATCTCCTGTCTTTAATGGACTTATTGTTTCCCTATTCTTTGTCCTATATACTTTATTACGGCCCTCGTACCCGCCTCGCCAACTACTAATCTCTCCAACTAACCATCGGCTTCGAATGTCGTCTCGACCACACCATGGCGGTATCATTAAGGACGAAGCTTTGGAAACACGTCTCGACTCACGTTTCAATCGAGCTAACCGAGCTGACGACTGACTTCCACCTCCTCTGCACACCTCGTCAGTCTCACTTGCTTCTCGCAGTTGGAACTATACTCCTTCCTGCTGCCTGAATTCGGTTACATCGTCGTGAGTCAGAAGACGTGACGAACACTCACACACGTACATTCACATTCTACATTACGTACACGTCTGAGCTACTTATATTTGTGTTGTATTTTGGGTATATATATTTTTTCCTTTATTGCTTATTATTTGGTACATGTTACATTCACTTTGTTGTTTATTAATTTGTATATGTTTCGTCACCTTTGGTTTCCTTTATTGCTTGTATATGTTATGTTAACTGTACATACTTACTTGAACCCAAAAGGGATTACTGTATCCTGGATAAGTTACACGCGCTATGCCCGCTTCAGGTAGTGGATATTTAGTTTAATAATGATTGTAAGTTTTATTTCATACTCGTTTCACTACCTTATGCCACAAGAAAGGGTACAACACACCCCTAGTCAACCGATTTCTATCCGTGCGTGTAACAACCTGATAAAATCTCTTGGGGTCCATCTTCGCCTGGCTGGCAACCTTTAATTCATAATTGTTTTTAGCTTTCCTTGTTAACCTCCTGACTGTCCTAACTAATTAATTATATTGTGGTCTTAAAACCTCTTCCTCTGCCTTTAATTTCTTATATATACTTTTCTTCCGCCCTATATACTGTTTTAACCTAACAGTCATTCATTTAGGGTCATTCTTCCATGATTCTACTGCTCTATAAGGGATGTTTGCTAACTGTCCTGTATGTAACATATTAACGAAATGTTTACACAACTCCTCTCCATTTATTTCCCCTAATCTCCTTATCTCGGCCCCCTCCATCCTGTCCACTCCATCTTCTACTCGCCTCGACCTCACCTCGCCCATCTCAGCATGACCTGACCCTTCAACATACTCACACATATCTCCCCCTCTCTTATAAGTCTTATTCCTCCTACACTTCCGGACACTTTTCCCCTCCTCCAGCCCTTCACTCTCACACCTCATCTCACTCTGCCTTATCTCTCTCAACTCCGTCCTGGACCTTACCTCCCCCTGCGTCCGTTGCCAGTCAATTCCTTGGCGGTACCTTTTTTTAACCCCTCCAAATCTGCTCTCCTAAAATCAGGTATTTTACTAGTGTTTTTGCTTCTAAAAGTTTCCACCCATTTTAATGAGTACCTAAAATTTTACAATGGTCACTATTACCTAGTTCTCCTCCAACCTTTACCTACATGACTGCTTCCTCCCTGTTACTTAGAATTAAATCTAGAATATTATTCCCCCTTGTGGGTTCTAAGATAACCTGTTTTAGATTATCCTGAATTACCTTAAATTCCTTTGCTTCACTGTTACTCATCATCAGGCTCCAGTCGATATTCCTAAAATTAAAATCTATCATACATACCTGACTGTGCCTGCCTGCTTTATTTATTTTTTGCCATAGTGAAGTCAGTCTCAGCCATAGTCAGTCAGCCATAGTCATTCTCAGGTCAGGGTTCCTCAGTCTCAGGTCAGGGTTCCTAGTGAGCGGACGTGTTTAGTGAGCAGTGACCTGACGCTAATATAGCTGGCTAGTGTAGACATGGCGCCTTGTGTTGCTGAGTCGTCTGGTTGTGTTAGTTCTCCTGTTCTCGAGGCCTTCGTTGCGAAGGTGTCAGAGGTGGAGGCTGAGTTCCATCGAAGGATCTCGGAGGTGCAGGCTGAGTTTCGTGAGAGGATCTCAGACCTGCAGGCTGAGTTCTATGAGAGGAGCTCAGCACCTGTGGGAGGGTCGTGCCCCACCGTCTCCTTACCTAGTAAGGCGACGGAGGAGCAGTGGTCGGCTGTGTGCAGGGGAACCAAGAGGGTGAAGGTCCTCAGGGCACCTTGCGTGGAGACGAAGAATCCCTTCAATGTGCTGGAGGAAGGGAAGGAGGAGGTGGACAGGGCGGGAGGAGGCAAGAAGGAGGGGGCAGATGCAGTTACCCTGCCCCAAGATAGAGTGCTTGTGTTTGGTGATAGTCAGGTTAGGCACTTAGATAGTGCGTTCTGTGCTAGGGATAGGAAGCGTAGGTCGAGGGTGTGTTTGCCGGGGGCCGGGATAGGGAAGGTAGCTGATAGGCTAGACACGTGCTTGGAAAAAGATGGGACCAAGCCCATTGTTTTTCTCAGTGCGGGAGGGAATGACCTTGGTAAGGTCAGGAGTGAGGAGCTTATCAGGAGGTTTCGACAGGCTTTGGACAGGATTAGGGACAAGGGTGGGATCCCCGTGGTATGTGGTGTCTTGCCGAGGAGGGGAGTTGGTGCTGAGTGGCTGTCCAGGACTATTAGAGTGAATCGCAGGCTCGCGAACCATTGTAGGAGTAGTGGATGGACGTTCATCGACAACTGGGACCTTTTCTATGGCAGGGACACCTTGTACGCCAGGGATGGAGTGCATTAATTATTTTGTCACGCCAGGGATGGAGTGCATTAATTATTTTGTCACGCCAGGGTGTTCGTGTTTTGGCCGAAACACTCGAGCGGGAGGTTACTGCACTCCAGCACTTTTTTCGTTAGTCGGGAGGGAAGAAGGGGTAGTGAGAAGGCGAGGGGCAAAATAGTTAAATCTAGAATGGTAGCTAGCTCAGGGATGGTGAGAAATAGCTTAAGTGTTTACTACACAAACTGTAGAAATATTGTGAATAAAATAGACTTGCTTAGAGGAATAGCGAGCGTTGAGAAATTTGATATCATTGCTTTAACTGAAACTTGGTTAGATATGTCAGGAAAAGTATTTAATCCAGAGGTTAAGATAGATGGGCATACAATGTTCTATAAAGATAGGGAAAACAGGAGAGGAGGAGGCGTCGCGTTATACGTTAGGGACACATTACAGTGTTGTATCAACAGTAGAATTAAAACAGATAACAAAGCAGAGTCGATATGGGTAGATATTAAAGAAGGATCGCAGTCAGTAGTACTAGGGGTAGTTTACAGACCACCGACCAGTAAAGAGGAAATTAACACCTCACTGTGGCAGGGATTAAATAGAGCAGGCAGGTACAGTCAGGTATGTGTGGTAGGAGATTTTAATTTTAGGAATATCGACTGGAGTCTGATGGTGGGTAACAACGAAGCAGAGGAATTTCTTAAGGTAATTCAGGATAATTTTTTAAAACAGGTAGTCGTAGAACCCACAAGGGGAAATAATATTCTAGATTTAATTCTTACTAGCAGGGAGGAAGCAGTCACGCAGGTAGAGGTTGGAGGACAGCTAGGTAACAGTGACCATAGGGAAATTAGGTACAATTTAGAATGGGAAGAAACAGTTAGAAACAAAAACACTAGTAAAATACCTGACTTTAGGAGAGCAGATTTTGAAGAATTTAAAAGGTATCTCCAAGGAGTGGACTGGCAAAGGATGCAGGGTGAGGTCAGGTTAGGGACGGAGTTCAGAAAGATAAGGCAGGATGAGAGAGGTGAGGTGAGGCGTGAGGGTGTAGGACAAGAGGAGGGAAGATGTGTCCGGAAGGGAGGAGGAAAGAGGAAGGGGGGAGCTAGGTGTGAGTATGTTGGAATATCAGGTCATGCTGAAATGAGAGAGGTGAGGTCGAGGCGAGTAGATGAGGGAGAGGAGAGGATGGTACGGGACGAGACGAGGGGACTAGGTGAAGTAAATGTAGATAAATTGTATAAATATTTCGTAGATAAAGTTCATACATGTCAGTTAGCAAATATCCCGTATAGAACAATAAGATCACAAAAAAATGACCCTAAATGAATGACTGCTAGGTTAAAGCATTATATAGGGCGTAAGAGAAGTATATATAGGAGATTAAGGGCAGGTGAAGAAGTTTTAAGGACACAATATAATGAATTAGTTAGAACAGTCAGGAAGTTAACGAGGAAAGCTAAGGACAATTATGAATCAAAGGTAGCCAGCCAGGCGAAGACGGACCCCAAGGAATTTTATCAGGTATACAGGACGAAAAATAAGGATACTGTAGGTCTATTAAAGGCAACAGAGGGGGAGCTGGTTAGTTCTGGGGAGGAGATTGGCAAACTTCTGAATGATTATTTTTTTAACTGTCTTCACCCAGGAAAACATGCAGGATATGCCAGATAGTGAACAGGTGTTTAGAGCAGATGAGAATGAGAAGCTGACATATTTCCATAACTAGGGAGATAGTGGAACAGGAGATAGATAGGCTAAAAAAGTTCAAGTCACCAGGACCTGATGAAATATATCCCAGAGTACTTAAAGAATGTAAAGAGATTATTAGTGAGCCGTTAGTTTCTGTCTTTAGGAAATCACTGGAGTCGGGTGAGGTACCAGTAATGTGGAGTCAGGCTAATGTAGTACCCATCTTTAAGAAAGGAGATAAAACTTTAGCGTCTAATTTATAGACCTGTCAGCTTAACTTCAGTTGTAGGTAAAATGTTAGAGTCAATAATAGCGAGGAACATTAGGGAACATTTAGACAAAACATAACTTGATAAATCAGTCACCGCATGGCTTCATGAAGGGGAAGTCTTGCCTGACAAACTTGTTAAGTTTTTACAGTAAGGTGTACGAGGCAGAAGATAATGGTGATAGTTATGATATCTTATATCTGGACTTTAGTAAAGCATTTGACAAGGTACCTCATCAAAGGCCCCTGAGAAAGGTTAGGGCACACGGGGTAGATGGGAAAGTGTTAGGCTGGATAGGGTCATGGCTTGGTAACAGGCGACAGAGAGTGGTAATAAACGGCTCGAAATCCGAGTGGGGTCATGTAATTAGTGGGGTGCCACAGGGATCAGTATTAGGGCCATTGTTATTTCTAGTGTATATTAATGACTTGGATAGTGGAATTAGTAGTGATGTTAGTAAATTTGCGGATGACACAAAGATAGGTAGATTAATTAGGTCAGAATCGGATGCCATCGCCTTGCAGGCAGACTTAGATAGAATGAATGAATGGACGGATAGATGGCAAATGCAATTTAATATCAATAAATGCAAAGTGCTTAGCGTAGGTAGAGGAAACCCACACAATAGGTACACATTAGACAACCAAACTCTGGTAGGTACAGGGTACGAGAAAGATTTAGGAGTTATAGTTAGCTCTGAACTCCGTCTAGGGAAACAATGCATAGAAGCCAGAAACAAGGGAAATAGGGTACTAGGATTAATTTTTAGGAGTGTTAAAAGTAGAAGGCCGGAAGTAATATTAAAGTTATACTTGGCGCTGGTCAGACCTCATCTAGACTACGCGGTGCAGTTCTTTCTGGTCCCCACATTACAGGAAAGATATAGGTCTATTAGAATCAGTACAGAGGAGAATGACTAAAAGGATGCAGGGGATGAGGAGTATTCCTTACGAGGCGAGGTTGAAGCTGTTAAATTTACATTCTTTAGAGAGACGTAGGTTAAGAGGGGACCTGATAGAAGTCTTTAAGTGGTATAAGGGTTATAACAAGGGAGATGTAAGCAAAATTCTTAGGATCAGCAACCAGGGTAGAACAAGAAATAACGGGTTCAAGCTTGAAAAATTTAGGTTTAGGAAAAAGATAGGAAAAAATTGGTTCTCAAATAGAGTGGTAGATGAGTGGAACGAACTCAGTAATCATGTAGTTAGTGCTAGGACACTAGAGAGCTTTAAGAGAAGATTAGATAAATTTATGGATGGGGATAGCAGATGGATATAGGTAGGTGTGTTTCATACAGGGACTGCCACGTGTAAGCCTGGTCGCTTCTTGCAGCTTCCCTTATTTCTTATGTTCTTATGTTCTTATGAAGTGTTAATTTCATTTGTACTGTTTGGTGGCCTTCGCAACGAAGGCCTCGAGAATAGAACAAACACGACCAGACTACTCAGCAAGAAAAGGCGCCATGTCTAAACTAGCCAGCTATAGCGCCAAGCCACTGCTCTCTAAACACGTTCGTTCGCTAGGAACTCTGACCAGAGACTGAGTTTTTCTCAGCCCCCAGCTGTTAACTCTGTACAAGGGCCTTATCCGTCCATATATGGAGTATGCTACACGTGTAATTAGGGGAGGAGTTCCACTCATACTGCTATTTTAGACAAGGTGGAATCAAAAGCTTTACGTTTTATCAATTCGTTTCCTCTAACTTGACTCTTCAGTCTCTTTCTCATCGCCGCAGTGTTCCATCTCTTGCTATTTTCTAACGTTATTTTCATACTAACTTCATTTGTTAACTGCATGCCTTCCCTCCTCCCGCGGCTTCGCTGCACTCTTATTTCTCTCATCCCTATTTTGTCCACCTCTCTAATGCAAGAGTTAACCAATGTTCTCAATCATTCAGCCCTTTCTCTGGTAAAGTCTGGAATTTCCTGCTTGATTTTCTATTTCCTCCTTCCTATGAATTGAACTCTTTGAAGAGGGAGATTTCAAGACACTTAAGGGTATCCTTCAATTTCCGATGATTCTTTTGAAGTCTGCCAGTGACCCTCTTAAAAAAAAAAAAAAAAAAAAAAAAAAGAAATATATATATATATATATATATATATATATATATATATATATATATATATATATATATATATATATATATATATATATATATATATATATATATTTATATATATATATATATTTGGATAAAATATTTCTTTTGTAATTCAATGTTTTTCTTTTTTTTTGCTCACCGGATATCTCGTGATACTAATAACATCATTATTTTGTTTTCCTATAAATACACATAAAGCAAAATGTATGAATGATATGTGATTCCTTTCATGAAAAAATCAAATTATCTTTTGGAACTAGAATTGATAAATGCTAACGAAAGAACCCACTTTATTTTTTGTGGTATTTTTTGGAAGCAGTCATTGATTTCAGCATTTTACTGAATTACTGATAAATGAACTGACAACACACTTTATTTTATCTCTTGTGGTACTTTTGGAAGCACTCATTCTAATGCAAGGTCTTTCAGCATTTTAGAAACAGAATTCTGCAATCTTCTTACCTACAGCACAGCTTTCTGGAAAATAGATTCTGTTTCAGGAACATAAAGCGATGGGCCAGGTCGTGCATCTGCTTTCGGTCTTGGCTACGACTGCTTTAGCATTACGGTGACTAAGCTTCTTCGAAAATCCTTCTGCTTTGATTCATGATCCGTTGTTAGCTGGTAAACTCTCCAGCTGAATACACTGCAGTGTTTATTGCATTGAGTAGCAGAGTTCAGTCCCATTTTTTTTGCCAAGAATAGTAGGCCTGTAGTCTGCTAGTGATCTGTCCAATAAATCTACTCCTCTCTCATGGATGAGAAACCAATACTGATCCTTTGTTTTTTACCCTTCGTCGTAACTGGCTCCACTCCATCAGCATTGCTACAAAGGGTTATGACAGAGTTGTCATTCCGTCTCTCAATTTACATCTGACCGTTAATCATATGAACCTTTTTCAGTCCTCTTCATGTCTGCGTCCGTCTTCAGTGGTCATCCATTTATGCAATTTTGTCTAATAGCGCCAGTAGCTCTGTACCCAAGAGTTTTCAGCTTTGCTATGAGATCATATGACGTGAAGAAGTTATCAAAATAGATGTGGTGGGAGGCTGGGTTTTCGCAGACTTTCAGGCAGCCCATAACAGTTCCTGTTCCTAGTTGACCTTTGCACGTCTCGGTCTTCCCTTCATATACAGTAACTTTGTAACTAGCAATGAACTAGCAATTATCCAGCATTTATAACCAAATCGAATTAGCTTTCATTTTATAAATTGCTTGCATGAATATCTCCAAAAATATGGCACCATGGACTCATCTATGCTAAGATATTCATGTGTACACCAAACATGAACAAAGACAGATTTAGTCATTCATACAACGGCTTGATTTTTGCCACATTGCTTGAGTCAACTGATTGATTATTTATTAGCTGCATGGAAAACACATTTGAATCTTTTAAACCGATTATGTCTCATTGTTTCAGCAAAAGCAGGGCATAACAGATCAGGTAATTTGCTCCAAGAATCCTTCTCACTAGTACGCATGGTGTAACCATAAGCTGCAAATCTATGAAACTGTATATTTTCTAACTAGTTATTTGGAAATCTGGCATTTCCTTGTCTCTTTTAGCATGCCTAGTAGTCTCACAAACAATATGTTGAAGCATGTTCTGAAATACTTTCACAAAAACAGTTCACTCCGAAGCCCCACCGAAATCAGGGGACTTCTTTAGGAGCGACTGTTTTGCTCTTTCATATTTGTCTTGTTGTAAATTTGGTTGAGAGGATTATAAAATTATATGCTTCCATTTAAACAGACTGTTTTCCTGCTTTTTCCTTGATGTTTGCAAGGTGACATCTTCATCAGATTCCTCATATATAAGATCAACTTTACCAGCGACTTCTACTGGCATTGTTCCATCATTTTTTTTTTTTTTTTATGTAGGAAGGACACCGGCCAAGGGCATCAAAAATCCAATAATAAAAAGCCCACTGAGATGCCGGTCCCCGAATAAGGTCTGATTCAGTAGTCAAAAATTGAAAGATAAGTGTCTTGAAAACTCCCTCTTGAAGGAATTCAAGTCATAGAAAGGTGGAAATATAGGAGCAGGCAGAGAGTTCCAATGTTTACCAGAGAAAGGGATGAGTGACTGAGAGAATACTTGTTAACTCTTGCATTAGAGAAGTGGACAGAATAGGGGTAAGAGAAAAAAAAAAAGTCGTGCAGTGAGGCCGCGGGAGGAGGGGAGGCATGCAGTTAGCAAGATCAGAAGGGTAGTTAGCATGAAAATAGCGGTAGATGACAGCTAGAGATGCAACATTGCGGCGATGAGAAAGAGGTTGAAGACAGTCAGTTAGAGAAGAACAGTTGATGAGACGAAAAGCTTTTGATTACACCCTGTCTAAAATAGCAGTATGAGTGGAACCCCCGAAAACATGAGAAGCATACTCCATGCATGGATGGATAAGGCCCTTATGCAAAGTTAGCATCTGGGGCGGGGGTGAAAAAAAACTGGCGGAAACGTTCTCAGAACACCTAACTTCATAGAAGCTGTTTTAGCTAGAGATGAGATGTGAAGTTTCCAATTTAGATTATAAGAAAAGAGAAGAAGAGGTGGACAGTTGAGTGTAATTGAAAAAGAGGGGGATAGCTGTCTGGAAGGTTGTATAGATAAACAGATAGATGGGGGAATTGAGTTTCTGAGGCATTGGAAATCACAAAGTTTGCTCTGCCTCAATAAGAATTTTTAAAGAGAGCAGAATTCAGGCGTTCTGTGGATTCCCTGCGTGAATTGTTTACTTCCTGAAGGGTTGAACGTCTATGAAAGGATGTGGAAAAGTGCAGGGTGGTATCATCAGCGTAGGAGTGGATAAGACAAGAAGTTTGGTTTACAAGATCATTGATAAATAATAAGAAGAGAGTGGGTGACAGGGCATAAATCTGAGGAACATGACTGTTAATAGATTTAGGCGAAGAACAGTGACCGTCTACCACAGCATCAATAGAGCGGTCAGAAAAGAAACTTGAGATGAAGTTACAGAGAGAAGGATAGAAGTCGTAGGAGGGTAGTTTGGAGATCAAAGATTTGTGCCAAAATCAATTAAAAGCTTTTGATATATATAAGGCAAAGGCAAAAGTATCACCAATATCGCTAAAATATTATGATTTAGACTCCGTAAGGAAAGTGAGATCACCAGTAGAGCGGGCCTAATGAAACCCATACTGGTGATCAGATAGAAGGTTGAAGGTAGATAAAAAAAAAAAAATTAGGTAGGCAGGAAATTAAAGTAATAATTGGTCACCTTTTTTAGGAACAGGCTGAATGTAGGCAAACTTCCAGCAAGAAAGAAAGGTAAATGTTGACAGACAAGAGTTGAAAGAGTTTGACTAGGCAATGTGCAAGCACAGAGGCGCAATTTCGGAGAACAATAGGAGAGATCCCATCAGGTACATAAACCTTTCGAGGGTTTAGGCTAGCGAGGGCATGGAAAACATCGTTGCGAAAAATTTTAATAGGTAGCATGAAGTAGTCAGAGGGTGGAGGAGACGGAGGAACAAGCCCAAGTCCAAGGCAAATTTTTTTAGCAAAGGTTTAAGCGAAGAGTTCAGCTTTAGAGATAGATGTGATAGCAGTGGTGCCATTTGGTTGAAATAAAGGAGGGAAAGAAGAAGAAGCAAAGTTACTGGAAATGTGTTTGGCTAGATGCCAGAAGTCACAAGGGGAGTTAGATCTTGAGGGATTTTGACACTTCCTATTGATGAGTAAATTTTTCGCTAATTAGAGAACTTGGCATGGTTCCAGGCAGAAATATAAAGGGAATGAGATTCTGGTGATGGAAGGCTCAAATACCTTTTGTGGGCCATCTCTCTATCATAGGTAGCACGAGAAAAGGCTGTGTTAAACTAAGTTTTGGAGGATTTAGGTCGAGAAAAATAGTGCGGAATGTACGCCTCCATGCCAGACACTATCATCTCTTGTTATGCGCTCGGCACACAGAGACGGTCTCTAACAAGGAAGCAGTAATCATTCCAAGGAAAATCAGCAAAATGCCTCCAACTAGTAGAGGCAAAACACCAAAGGCACCTCCGCTTAGGTGGTTCCTGAGCTATAGGGCAAGATAATATATGAAATTGTGAATGGAGGAGCCCAACGGAGAAGAGAGGGCAACAGAAGGATTAGAGGTTAGGAAAAGGTCAAGAATGTTGGGTGTATCTCCATGACGGTCAGGAATATGAGTAGGGTGTTGCACCAATTGCTCTAGATTGTGGAGGATAGCAAAGTTGAAGGCTAGTTTACCAGGATGGTCAGTGAAGGGAGAGGAAAGTCAAAGCTGGCGGTGAAGATTGAAGTCTTCAAGAATGGAGATCTCCGCAAAAAGGAAGAGTCAGAATGTGCTCGAATTTGGAAACTAAGTAGTCAAAGAATTTCTCATAGTCAGAGGAGTTAGGTGAGAGATATAGGTACAGATAAATTTAGTTTGAGGTTAAGTTGTCATCACCAAGCTGTTCTATATCACTTTTTTTCACCTCCTCCTGGTGGACCAGTTATCACAATATCAGTATCCCATTCTATACCCTGAACAAAATCAATGGCGTCTCTTAGAAATCATTAGGAATTAAGTTTTGGTCCATAAAACGCCCCGGTCTCCATCCTGCTGTTCTGGAAAAAAATAAATAAATAATAATAAATAGATAAATAAAAACAAAAATAAAGTTATTACATATCTACAGAGTTGTTAAGGTATTTATAATCTGAAGATAAAGGGAGGGAGCATAGAATATTGCTATGAGTTGCCCAGTGGTTACCTATATAGTCACTCAATTTCGTCTTTACTTCAAGAACATCATAGCAGTGATGCAGATGAGCGCTATATGTGATTCCTCTAACATCCAAGAAGTGAATTACAGAGCTTTGCCTTCAGGAGAATCTGCGTAGCTCATACATATTATTATTTCAATCCAGTTTTTTTCAGAGAAATAATTCATCAAAACACAACACATTATTATGAAATGCCATCATCCAAGTATTCCATATGATCTAGAGAAGAGAAGTGCAGGGGACCTAACCTTGAGAAAAGCTGCATGATACTGAAAAGCATTCTGAAAAGCATTATACAAAATTTTTGAAGTGTCTTGAAACCTCCCTTTTAAACAGTACATGTAAAAGATAAGAGCAGACAGAGAATTCCAGAGTTTACTAATAAAAGGAATGAAAAATAAAGGATACTAGTTAACTCTTCAATTAAGGAATATGGCGGAGAAACGGTAGAAAAACCTTGTACGGCGAGGTCACAGGAGTGGTGAAAGCAAGCATTTAGAAACATCAAAAGAGCAATGGGGAGTTTGATAAACTAGTGAGTGTCACCAGCAGGCAGCAACAGACATATCCCCTTCTCACACATACGAACAATATCAAATATGTCAACAGTGTCATTCTATATACATGAAGATGCAATGAGCTTATATAATATACTTTTCTATACAATTCCTGAACAAAAGTGATTTTCTAGTGAATTGGCATTTAGATTTATTTAGCCATCTCGAGATTTCCCCCCAAAAAAGTACACCATTGTTCGGAAGCGTATTAATATAGACGACAGTAAAAATGAAGACAACATGTCTGTCTATTATTATTATTATTATTATTATTATTATTATTATTATTATTACATAAATCAACTTCCTAGTATATGGAAACAACAATTTTATTTAAAAATAGGCAACTTGAGTGTCCTGGCGAGAGTACTGCTACACATCTAACCAAAACAAACATCTGACTGGCCGGCCTTAGTTGAAGTTAACAAATAAATAGTTGCACAGCCAGTTAATTCCTGCTGCAGTGTCCATGCCATTAATCCATAAACGTGTGGCTTCCTGTATTCCTCTCCCGTTACGCCAGAGCTGTCCTGAGAGAAATATTTGTTTTGGTGTTCAATTAGTTTGCCATGTTGCTCGCTTCCTGAAAGAGATGATAAAATCCCCACGAAAATAACCATATCCTTATTTTTATCTTTTCATTGTCCAAATCAATAGCTTTTAGATTTTTATATTTAAAATCTTTATAACAGTTTTACTAAATAATCTCGAGAAATATTTTATTTTTCTGTCGATGAAGTCGATGCAGAATTTCTAAAGTATCATAACGATCAATGTTCTATACATATGTATGGGCTTTACAATAACAATATTTTAGCTCTCATGTCACTAGAGAACATGGAGTAGCGACGACATTTGACAGATTAGTTCCGAAAACTCCCCATTAGCGTGAACAAAAAAAAAAAAAGTGATAGAAGGTAACAAGAGATGCAATCTCGCTGCACAGAGAGACTGAAGACAGTCAGAGGAGAGGACTCAATGAGACGAAATGCTTTTGATTCTACCCTGTTCAAGAGAGTAGCATAATTGGAACTCCCCCTTCCCGCCATATATGTGAAGCGTACTCTATACATGGCCGGGTAAATCCCCTGCACAGTTAGCAGCTGGGGAATCATATATATATATATATATATATATATATATATATATATATATATATATATATATATATATATATATATATATATATATATATATATATATATATATATATATATATATATATATATATATATATATATATATATATATATATATATATATATATATATATATATATATATATATGCGGAGACGGCTCAGAACGCATAACTTCATTATAGTTGTTCTACCCAGATATGAGATGTGAATTTTTCATTTTAGATTAGTAAAAGACAAACCAAAGATATTCAGTGTAGAAGAGGAAGACAGTTGCGCTCCAAGAAACCATATTAAAATGTTTTTTCTCCTTTCCTATTGTTAAATTGTAATCATAATGTGGTGGACTTCTTTATGGCAGTCACTTGGGTCTTTAAACTGAGGTACCTATTGTATGGTGTCGACATTTTTGCTGGGTCTGTAGAAATAAACAACGCAAGGTGTCTTATGTGTGGCTCGTTTCTGTACCTCGCCCTGTCCGTCTACATCACCCTCACAAGGATGTCCGATAGTGCAATAACTATTACAGAAATTCTTAACTTTTCCCAATACTACTTACGGCTCATTTTTCCGTACCCTTCTAATTTTATTACGCATACATAAGATTTTTCCATTGTTACTTTTATAAATATGTAATACCTCGTTTGTGGCTTTTATGTTTCTTTTACGCTGTCCTTTGTCCGTCCATACATTTTCTCTATATTAAGCCTCTTCAACCTTATGATAATTACAATTTCTTTATTTCCCTTCACCTTTCCTCTCTCACCGAAGCGTCCATTGAATTTGTTTTCCACTAAAGTGACAACATAACACATGTTAAAAGATTTATTACCGTGCCGTTTGAGTTTCCCACTAGAGGGCATGACGCTAACAATTTTATTTATTTATTTATTTATTTATTTATTATTATTATTATTTTTTTCGTGTAATGACCTCTGTTTTCAATTTCAGTTTTTACTCAACTATGGGATACATTGATTCTTTTATTTATTATTATTATTATTATTATTATTATTATTATTATTATTATTATTATTATAATAATAATTATCATTATTATTATTATTATTATTATTATTATTATTATTATTATTATTATTATTATTATTATTATTCTTGTTGTTAATGGTGTTAATAATATTTTTTTGTTTGTTTATTTACTATTATTTTTTATTAGCATTTGTTTTCATGTCAAGCAATAGAGAAAATAATAAATGACCGTTGATTGTTCAATTTAAGCTATAAAGTCTTGAATTACAATTAGTCTTGAGTTGGGAAATCTGTGTGATTACACTTTCTAGTAGCAGCAACTTCAGTCATTAAATCTTATCAATGCAATACAACTGCTAGAGTATCCTTGTACAGCAGAGAAGGAAGATTAATGTTTAGTTGAGTTCTGCTCAACTCATTGACAGGTATATGCTCGTTTACACAAATCTTGAAAGCTCTGAGACTACTTGGCAACTAGGACAAGTGCACTGACAGATGAGTGGCGAGCATGAGGTTGTCGTCACACTGCCTTTCAGTTAATTCAATGTTCCAGTCCTTAAGTTATTAACCGGTACAAATTAGACCGTAAATGAGAACATTATTTAGTTATTCAATGCAATGATGACGACTGACTATTTTGAGTAAGAGAAATAAGAACATGTATTTTTGCACACGAGTTGTTTCTTGACAAAAGACCTAGTTACAATTTGGCGATAAGGTATTCACGATATTCTCGATATACATGTACGTACTGTGTGTTATTAAACTAATGTAAACTGAATCCATTTCCATCCACATGAAAGTAGTTCCTCAAGCAAACAAAGAAAGTAAATAAATAAAATAAAATAAAATGATAATAAAATAAATAAGTATTCTCATGAATATTTGTATAACATGACGGCAGGTTGTAATATGGTTTTGTCGACACTTAAAAGATTGGTAACAGTAACATTCACGCAGTCCTGACACAGTTGGCTTGCAGTATACAGAGTACCTAGAAATATAAATTTATAATTGATTACTTTACCAAAGAAGAATTCAAGTTAACACGAAGAAAAGTCTCTCTCTCTCTCTCTCTCTCTCTCTCTCTCTCTCTCTCTCTCTCTCTCTCTCTCTCTCTCTCTCTCTCTCTCTCTCTTCACCATAAGATTACATTTCTTGCTATCTTTTATGGCTACTTTCATGCCAGTACCTTTGCTGACCTTGCTAACAGCATGCCTTGCCCCTCCCGCGGCCTCGTTGCACAAGGCCGCGGGCCTTGTGCAACCCTGATGCACCTGATGTCCCTGATGCAAGAATTAAACAATACTCTGTCTTTCATCCCTTTTACTGGTAAACTTTGGAACTCCCTGCCTGCTTCTGTTTTTCCTCTTGCTTATAATTTAAAAAATCTTTCAAGAGGGGGGTTTCAAGACACTTCCTGTGATGATTTTGGATACTGCTTTGAACTCTCCTCTTTAGGGACTGGCATATTCAGAAGGCCTTTTTTTTCCACTTTTTTTTTTTTTCAACCTTGACTACGGCCAATTTTGCATAAAAAAATGCTGGTTGTTAAGACATTTGCAAAACTATTTTCCATGACATTCTCCTTAAAATTCACAGACTTGCTGAAAAAGCAAGTTTTAAAACAGTTAAGACGATTCTGAAGACGACCTTGTTCATGATAACATGAGAAAATAAATAAATTAATTAATTAATTAAAGGTGACCTTGCGGTCACACTCACCACAACTCAAATTGTTTCGTACAACAGGTTATCAAATATATATAAACAATCTTTACACACTGTTAACATTATCTTATAATACTCATTACCTAAAACAAAAATTAATAATGATAATGGGAATAAAACAAATACGCATAGGCTCGTTAACAGGGATATGATAAAAAGTGAAGTTACATAAAGCTACATAAATTAAACGATGATGGCAGTTTGAAGATAGACAAGAAATTATCAAAATTTGACGATTTACGAACTATTATTCATAAGTGACAATTATATCATCATAGCTTAATGTAATGAATTTCTCAAAATATGAATTCCATTTCAAAGACGTAAAATGATTTGTTCAATAAAAGAGTATCATTATCTTTGTCCGGCCTGCTGGCAACAGAATCCGTCTTTACCAATATTCTTAAGAATATTTAAATTATGACATGGGCGGAAGCATCTGAAATGTTTAAAACTGCAGTATCAGCCGTGTTACGTAAACAGGGCTGTACAATGCCAAGCTAAACTTCGTTATCGAAGATACAGTGTTTGAGCCGAGCAGTGGAATCATTTGTATCCCTTTGATGCTCACTTTTTTTTTTTTTTTTTCTCTACCGTCGTTTTTTTTTTTTTTCAGTTTTACTTAACTTCTTGCCACTTCATCTCTTGGTGGCAAGCCTCTCGTTGTCCGCGTGCTAGCCATGCGTCTGACGCGGAGTAAAAATTTAGTTGCTCCATGGATATTCTTTACAAGTAGATTGTTTGTCATTTTGTGCCCTTGTCTTCAAGTTAATATACACTGATGTGCAAGAACACTCGCAGCCTGCGACCATTACATTTGATTCAGTAATGACAGCACGAGTTGATTTTTTATTTATTTATTTATCTATTTATTTTTGTTTTTGTTTACGTGAGAGGGGTACCGGCCAGTCCCCAAACAGAGGTCAGAAACAATCATCAAATATTAAGTGATAAGTGTTTTGAAACCTCCCTCTTGAAAGAATTCAATTCATAGGAAGGAGGAAATACAGAAGCAGGCAGGAGAGTTTCAGAATTTACCAGAAAAGGGGATGAATGCGGAAGAATACTGGTTAACTGTTGCATTAGAGGTGGATAGAATACGGGTGGCAGAAAATATAAAGTCTTTGTGCAGCGAGGCCATGGGAGAAGGGGAGCCATGCAGCTAGCTAGATCAGAAGAGTAGTTAGCGTGAAAATAGCGGTAGAAGACTGCAAGAGATAAAGCACTGCTGCGATGAAAGGGGCTGAGGACAGTCAATTAGAGGAGAGGAAAAAATAAGACGGTATAGTTTTGATTCCACAGCGTCTAGAAGAGCAGTATGAATGGAATCCCGCCATGCTTGTGATAAACTCCATACATGGACGGCTAAGGTTCTTGTACAGAGTTAGCAGAGACGGTTCAGAACACCTAACTTCATAAAAGCTGTTTTAGCTACAGATGAGATATCAGGTTTCCAGTTTAGATTATTAGTAAACGACAGACCGTGGATATTCACCTTTGAAGGAGACAGTTGAGTGCTAATGAAGAAGGGATAGTTTATATATATATATATATATATATATATATATATATATATATATATATATATATATATATATATATATATATATATATATATATATATATATATATATACATATATATATATATATATATCCCCTTTTCTGTTCCCTCCTACTTTATCTATCCTCATTTTCGATCCAAAGCTGGATGTTGTGTTTATGTGCGCAATGACTTAACCTGCTCTCGGGCCCACGCTCTTGAATCTTACGAGTTTTCTACCATCTGGCTACGACTACAGAGTCATTCTCAAACTAAATTTATCTGTGCTGTATACCTTTCACTTATTTCCTCTAACTATAAGAAATTCTTTGACTACTTAACTTCCAAAGTGGAGCACATTCTGACCCTCTTCCCTTTTGCAGAGATCTCCATTCTTGGAGACTTCAGTGTTCACCACCAGCTTTGGCTTTCATCTCCCTTCACTGACCATCCTGGTGAACAACTTCAACTTTGCTATCCTCCACGACCTAGAGCAATTGGTGCAACACCCTACTCGTATTCCTGACCGTCTTGGAGATACGCCCAATATTCTTGACCCTTTCCTGACCTTTAATCCTTCTGCTTATGCTGTCACCCTTTCTTCTCCGTTGGGCTCCTCCGATCACAATCTCATATCTTTATCTTGTCCTATCACTCCAATCCCTCCTCAGGATCCCCCTAAGCGAAGGTGCCTCTGGCGTTTTGCCTCTGCTAGTTGGGGGGACCTGAGGAGGCATTTTGCTGATTTTCCTTGGAATGACTACTGCTTCCGTGTCAGAGACCCGTCTTTGTGTGCTGAGCGCATAACAGAGGTGATAGTGTCTGGCATGGAGGCGTACATTCCTCACTCTTTTTCTCGTCCTAAACCTTCTAAACCTTGGTTTAACACAGCTTGTTCTCGTGCTATACATGATAGAGAGGTGGCCCACAAAAGGTACTTAACCCTTCCATCACCAGAATCTCATGCACTTTATATTTCTGCCCGGAATCATGCCAAGTCTGTTCTCCAACTAGCCAAAAACTCCTTCATTAACAGAAAGTGTAAAAATCTTTCAAGATCTAACTCCCCTCATGACTTCTGGCATCTAGCCAAAAATATCTCCAATAACTTTGCTTCTTCTTCTTTCCCTCCTTTACTTCAACCAGATGGCACCACTGCTATCACATCTATTTCTAAAGCTGAACTCTTTGCTCAAACCTTTGCTAAAAACTCTACCTTGGATGATTCTGGGCTTGTTCCTCCCTCTCCTCCACCCTCTGACTACTTCATGCCATGTATTAAAATTCTTCGCAATGATGTTTTCCATGCCCTCGCTGGCCTAAACCCTCGGAAGGCTTATGGACCTGATGGGGTCTCTCATATTGTTCTCCGAAACTGTGCCTCCGTGCTTGCACCTTGCCTAGTCAAACTCTTTCAGCTCTGTCTGTCAACATCTACCTTTCCTTCTTGCTGGAAGTTTGCCTACATTCAACCTGTTCCTAAAAAGGGTGACCGCTCTAATCCCTCAAACTACCGTCCTCTTGCTTTAATTTCCTGCTTATCTAAAGTTTTTGAATCTATCCTCAACAGGAAGATTCTTAAACATCTATCACTTCACAACCTTCTATCTGATCAGTATGGGTTCCGTCAAGGCCGCTCTACTGGTGATCTTCTGGCTTTCCTTACTGAGTCTTGGTCATTATCTTTTAGAGACTTTGGTGAAACTTTTGCTGTTGCCTTGGACATATCAAAAGCCTTTGATAGAGTCTGGCACAAAGCTTTGATTTCCAAACTACCCTCCTACGGTTTCTATCCTTCTCTCTGTAACTTCATCTCAAGTTTCCTTTCTGAACGTTCTATTGCTGCTGTGGTAGACGGTCACTGTTCTTCTCCTAATTCTATTAACAGTGGTGTTCCTCAGGGTTCTGTCCTGTCACCCACTCTCTTCTTATTATTCATTAATGATCTTCTAAACCAAACTTCTTGTCCTATCCACTCCTATGCTGATGATACCACCCTGTACTTTTCCACGTCTTTTCATAGACGTCCAACCCTACAGGAGGTAAACATATCACGCAGGGAAGCCACAGAACGCCTGACTTCTGATCTTTCTAAAATTTCTGATTGGGGCAGAGCAAACTTGGTATTGTTCAATGCCTCAAAAACTCAATTCCTCCATCTATCAACTCGACACAACCTTCCAGACACCTATCCCCTCTTCTTCAATGACACTCAACTGTCCCCCTCCTCTACACTAAACATCCTCGGTCTGTCCTTTACTTATAATCTGAACTGGAAACTCCACATCTCATCTCTAGCTAAAACAGCTTTTATGAAGTTAGGTGTTCTGAGACGTCTCCGCCAATTTTTCTCACCCCCCCCCCAGCTGCTAACTCTGTACAAGGGCCTTATCCGTCCATGTATGGTGTATGTTTCACATGTCTGGGGGGGTTCCAGTCATACAGCTCTTCTAGACAGGGTGGAATCAAAAGCTTTTCGTCTCATCAACTCCTCTCCTCTAACTGACTGTCTTCAGCCCCTCTCTCACCGCCGCAATGTTGCATATCTAGCTGTCTTCTACCGCTATTTTCATGCCAACTGCTCTTCTGATCTTGCTAACTGCATGCCTCCCCTCTTTCCGCGGCCTTGCTGCACAAGACTTTCTTCTTTCTCTCACCCCTATTCTGTCCACCTCTCTAACGCAAGAGTTAACCAGTATTCTCAATCATTCATCCCTTTCTCTGGTAAACTCTGGAACTCCCTGCCTGCTTCTGTATTTCCACCTTCCTATGACTTGAATTCCTTCAAGAGGGAGGTTTCAAGACACTTATCCACCAATTTTTGACCACTGCTTTGACCCTTTTATGGGACTGGCATTTCAGTGGGCATTTTTTTTATTAGATTTTTGTTATCCTTGGCCAGTATCCTTCCTACATAAAAAAAAAAAAAAGTTATTTAATTATATCAAACTACGTGAGAAAATAATTTTCATGTTGCCGTTCTTTACAAGTTCTCGCTTAGATCCCAATTGAAGTCATACAGCATTGTTACCAACATTCACGCGTATCATATCACCTCCTACGTAATCTATCCGGTCTGAGACCGTGCCTACATTGTCGAAGGGAAACTACACGGCTCGACCTTCGTGACTCTTGGTACAGGCCTAAAGCAGGCAGGGAGTTCCAGAGTTTACCAGAGAAAGGGAGGAATGACTGATAATACTAGTTAACTCTCGCATTAGAGAGATGTACAGAATAGGGGTGAGAAAAAGAAGAAAGTCTTGTGCAGCGAGGATGCGGAGGGATGGGGATGGGGAGGAATGTAGTAAGATCAGAAAAGCAGTTAGCATGAAAATAACAGTAGAAGACAAGAGATGCAACACTGCAGCGATGAGAGAGAAACTGAAGGCAGTTAGTTAGAGGTTAGGCGTTGCTAAAACGAAAACCTTTGATTCCACCATGTCTAAAAGAGGAGAGTGAAACTCCCCATACATGTGAAACATACTGCATGCATGGACGGATAAGGCCCCTGTACAGAGTTAGTGCTTGATGGGGTGGAAGGAGGTGAGAAAAACTGGAGGAGATGACTCAGAACGCCTAACTTCGTAGGAGACGTTGAACAATACTAAGTTTACACTGCCCCAAACAAAAATTTTAGCAAGATCAGAAGTCTGGTGTTCTGTGGCTTTCCTACGTGAACTGTTTATTTTCTGAAAGGTTGGACGTCTACAAAAATACTTGGGAAGGTGAAGGGTGGTATAATCAACAGAGGGGAGGATAGGACAAGAATATTGGTTTAGAAAATCATTGATGAATAATAGGAAGAAAGTGGGTGACAGGACAATCCTTAAGAACACCACTGTTGATAGAAGAGAAGAATAGGAGAACAATAGTAACCATCTACCATTGCAGCAATAGAATAATCAAGAAGGAAAATTGAGATGAAGTTACAGAGAGAAGGATAGCAGCCATAGGAGGGCAGTTGTGAAATCAAAGCTCTGTACCAGATTCTATCAAATGCTTTTGATATGTCTAAGGCAACAACAAAAATTTCACCAAAATCCCTAAAAGAAAATGACCAAGACTCGGTGAGAAAGCCAGATCACCAGTAGGACGGCCTCGACGGAACCCATACAGGTGATCAGATAAAAGGGATGAGATGGGATAAGAATGGGAGACCTTTTAAAGAAACAGGCTGAATGTAGACAAACTTCTAGCAAGAAGAAAAGGTAGATGTTGATAGACAGAGTTGGAAGAGTTTGAGTAGGCATGATACAAGCAGTGGGGGCACCGTTTCGGAGAACAATGGGAGGGACCCTATCATATCCATAAGCTTTCTGAGGGTTAAGGCCAATGAGGGCATGAAAAACATCACTGCAAAGGATCTTACTGGCTAGCATGAAGTAATCGGAGGGTAGAGGAGAGGGAAGAACCCTCGAAACATCCAAAGTAGAGTTTTTATCAAAGATTTGAGCGAAAAGTTCAGCTTTAGAAACAGATGAGATGGCAGACGTGCCATCAGGTTGAAATAAGTGAGGAACAGATGGAGAAGCAAAGTTATTGGAGATGTTTTTGTCCTGGTGGCAGAAGTCACAAGGGAAATTAAATCTTGAAATATTTTGACACTTTCTATAAATGAACGAGTTTTTTGGCTAGTTGGAGAACAGACTTAACATTATTCCGGCCAGAAATATAACGTGCATGAGATTCAGGTGATGGAAGATTCAAGTACCTTTTGTGGGCCACCTCCCTCTTAAACCAACGTAGACCTGGGCACCTCATTTTGCTTGTAAGCACTGTAAGAGAACACTAGAAGATAAAATAGCTTTTAGTTTTCAAGAGTAAAATCCAATTAAGAATTAAGAATAAAAATGAAATAAGTTTAACAGAAACTCATACTGGTGTTCTTTTACAGGATTATATAGAGGGTGAAAATAGAGCCATGAAATTTGCTATTCCTAGAAAATGCCGTGAATCTGCTGATGACTCAACTGACTGCTTTTCTTCATGGTGGATCCTTCCAAACGCCACTCTGGGAAAAATGCACCTGTCTTCTGTCCAGACATTCATCTTCCATTGCACCAGTACCACACAGTGCTGATCTTCCTGCACCAGCTCCTCCAGAAAGAAGTCAACTATCAAAAGAAAGCAGCAAGTCAGAAGATGAGCTAAACAGAAAGGAAGACTGTGACATCACAGATACAGTTGTAATTGGGAGGAATCCTTGCTGCCCAAGCCAAAGAGACCTCAATGACTTGATTTGACAAAATCAAATGATGAGGTTTTGATTTCAGGGCTGAAAGAATGGGATTTACTTGATACAATGTGCAGGTGACCAGACAAAGAAAACGTGTTGGTTTGTGTGTGATATCACCATGTGCGGCGCCGCATACGGTTCTGCCGCAGCGGCGACGCCGCATAATGTGACACCGGCTTTATGTGTGACAGGATGCAAGCAGTGCGGCGGTGACGCATACGGTTCTGCCGCAGCGGCGACGCCGCATAGTGTGACACCGGCCTAACAGACAGTTTCCAGCCTTGCCTCGGGTTAGACGCTGGCAGGCTGGCGCTCTTTGTACCAGCACAGTTTATTATTATATAACGTAGTCTTGTACATCTCCGTTTCCCTGGCACCCTCAGCGGCATCCTGACCACACCATGCACAATTCTACAATCCTACGACCTACAAACAAGAAAACAAGCAAGCAAAACCTTGTGCATATGGTGGCCGCGGTGGAAAGAGTCGACGCTACCAGTCCTCCATGTCCACGCGCCTTACTCGTCTCCAGCTACGTTCATCGCCTCCGTGCTACCTGCTAAGCCATCACCGACGCAAACTGCTAAGTACGCTACCATGTCTACAGTGCATTCTTAAGCTGCTTCAGGGCCTACGTCAAACTTTCTACAGCCTGCCTGCCCGTCAGCCTCAGCCTGTTCCTGTACGAATTTAAGCCGTCATCGACGCATTTAGTCTGATGTAGCTGCTGTTCCTGTCGTTTCAAGACTGGATTCTTCAAGTCGTCACCGACGCATCATCGACGGGAACAGTAGCTTTAGTGCTACTGTTCCCGTCGTTTCAAAACTTTGGACTTCTCAGCCGTCAGTCTTCGCTTTAATACTGCATCATCGACTGCTTTAGTGCTGCTGTTCCCGTCGCTTCAAGACTTTGGACTTCTCAGCCGTCAGCCTCCGCTTCAGTACTGCATCATCGTCTGCTTTAGTGTTGCTGTTCCCATCACTTCAGGAATTCCGATTTTTCAGCTGTCGTCGCTGTGTGCGTTATTTGTGTATTATCAGTGCAGCGTTATTTTTTTGCAATTTATTTGGCATAGAAACGCCGTATTTTCCGTTTGAGATACTCTGTGATGATAGTATGTTACTTCTCTCGTGACTTACACAGATAAGCACGATTTACACATTCATATACATTGTGTACACACAAACACATAGACATATTTATTTTATGTGACCTGCGTATCACTCATTTATTGCGAGGCATGTGGCCATGCCTCCGGTTCGAACACACACCCCGCACTGTGTCCACCTTCGGACACGTTTTGGCGGGATATTTCTGTGGCGTCTCCCACGCGCCTTGTCCCGCCGCTCCTGCGCTCTGCGTAACAGCTTTCCCTCGGGCTGGATGCTGGCAGGCTGGCGCTTTTTGTACCAACACAGTTTATTATTAATATACGGCAGTCTTGTACATCTATGTTTACTTGGCACCCTCAGCAGCACCCTGAGCACACCATGCACAGCTCTACAATCCTACGACCTACAAACAAGAAAACAAGCAAACAAAACCTTATGCAAACGTCACAAACATTTTTCCAGCTTCTTTGCAAAGGAGGACAAGCTATGCTACTGCAATGATTTATCAAGCTTGTTTGATGCTATTGCAACTGCTTGCAATGCAGATCAATGGAGACTTCATTGAAAACTCCAAAAGCCTGAAAGCTATAGTTCTGCATAATGGAAACAAGTATTCATCTCTGCCTTTTGCTCATTCTGGCGTGAAATTCACGCCGCGTGAAAAATCACGCGGCGGGAAGTTCACGCCCAACCTAAGCGGACATACAAAATGCATACTTCTGTTCAGACGTGGCAGTTTTTTCACGCGGCGTGAATTTCACGCCTGATGCCGCGCGTGTGTTTGCTAAAAACGAAGCGTGAAATTTCACGCCAAAGTTTAGCTTCCAATGGTGTTCAATGCTTTCTTTCACACTCGGCGTGTTTTGTCACGCCGCCACCTGGCAGTACAGTTCAGGCAGCGGGTAATGTGGACGTGTGCATCTCCCGTACTGAATGAAAATCTACAATAGGTAAAAGGATAATTAAAATCATTTTTTATTGTTACTGAATGTGTACTTATGTAATAACAAATACATAAACATAAAAAAATCTAAGTTTTTAAAAATAACATCCTTTTTTCAGATCAAATGATGACTGCAATTAATAGCGAATCCTTTTTTTGCTGTCTTTTATACAACAAATATAAAAGGAGGGCTTTTTTTTCTTTACTCTGGGCAGCCATTTGTTCACCTGTTTTTACACACACTTGTGAGTTGTGACCACTCTCGGAGCACAGCAATGCAATAATGAAACAGAATTCCAGGAGTCAGGCGTGAAAAAAACCACCACGTGTGAACGATTGAGCGTGAACTTCCCGCCGCGTGATTTTTCACGCGGCGTGAATTTCACGCCTTGTGTGAAAGAGGCCTAAGGATTACTACAGCAGTGTAAAACTTCTACTGGAAACTCTGAACTATAACAAGTATGGGTGGGACGTTATTGGAGACTTCAAGATAGTGGCTTTCTTGATAGGACTGCAAGGAGGTTTTACCTCCTTTTTTTACTTTTTTTTTTCTTTGCCTCTAGGACAGTAGAGACAGAGCAGAGAAAGCACTGGCCTCCAAGGACTGACACTACGGTGGGAGCACACAATATCAAACATGAGCCATTGGTGAATCCTCAAAAGTTTTGTTTCCTCCACTACACATCAAACTGGGTCCTATGAAACAGCTCTTGACAAGAAGTCTGCTGCCTTCAAATATCTTCAAGATTTCTTTCCTAAGTTTTCAGAGGCAAAGGTGAAAACTGGTATCTTCACTGGACCACAAGTAAGAAAAATTATGGAGTGCTCATAATTTCTATAGAAGCTCACAGAAAAGGAGAAAAAGGCTCGGGAGTGTTTCATTGTAGTACAGGGCTTTCTTGGCAACAAGGCTGATGACTATATGGAACTGGTTGAAACTTTAGTGAAGCTATGGTGAGATAGCTGCAGGATGTCCTTGAAGGTCATCCATATCCTAGATGCTCACCTCGACAGCTTCAAGAAAAATATGGGAGCATATTCAGAGGAAGAAGGAGAGCGCTTCCACCAAGATATAATGAACTATGAATAGAGTAGAATAGAATCAGGGATCCTTCAATAACATGATGGGAGACTACATTAGGGGCTCATGCGTAAAAATAATTTGTTGCATTCACGCAAATCAGGAAAAACTGTTAATTTTTAATCCTAAAAAAATTAGTTTCATAAGTTTTAAAATAGATTTGTGTCGTTTGAATTTCTTTTTTGTTTTATGCCCAAAAATGGTAAAAATAGTGGAATTTAGCTAATCTGGGGCAAAAAATCATTCTAAAAGCCACAAAAGCAAAGTTTGACAGCAATAATGGACATTTTCTATTGTTTTGTAATTAAAGGAATTGGAAAGTAACACTTGCTTGTCAAAGACAAAAATCGTGTAACATAGTGTTGCCCTATTAGGTTTATAAGCCTTTCGAGGGTTAAGACCAGCGAGGGCATGGAAAACATCCTTGCGAAATTGCATGGATAACATCATGGCATGTCTGGCTCCCTCGTCTGAACCCTAGGCCATAGAGAGAACATAAACATAACTGGAGAAATTCTAAATAACCTTAGCTCTACCGATGATATTGTTTAGAAGACTGAATTTAAACAGAAATTCAAATAGATTTTGTTGTTACATAGGACAGCCAAAAAGTAAATCTGAAGACGAATATGAATAAGACAGAGGTGATATTCGACTAGTGCACTATATTACTGGGAACTAACGTCCAGAATGAAATACAACATAAAATATCCACCATTCAGATCAGAAATATACTTCAAGTAGTCCAAATCACGAAAAAAAAGAAAAGAAAGAAAAATGGCGATGGTATGTACTGCTGGCGTTGCCTCTCCGCCAAACCTTGCTGAGGAGGGTCGAGGCGCCGAAAAGAACCAGGCAAGACAAAGACCGTCTTAAAAAAAAAACATTAATTTCCCATATGAGAGAGAGAGAGAGAGAGAGAGAGAGAGAGAGAGAGAGAGAGAGAGAGAGAGAGAGAGAGAGAGCATTAGCATCAAGATTAGCAAAAATAGCTTTCATTATTCTTAGTGTAGTTTTGTTGTTGTTGCTGTTGTTGTTAAGGGTGGTGGTGGTGATGATATCGTTGTTGTTGTTGTTGCCGTCCTCCTCGTTGTTGTTTTTGTCGTTATTGTTGTCCTTACTGTTGTTGTTGTTGTTGTTGTTGTTATTTTTATTATTATTATTATTACTGTTAATTTTCACGTAATTTTGGTAATAGTGCTGAAAGTGGTGGTGTAGGTGGTGGTGGTGATGGTGATCGCGGCAATGGCTCATTATAACTATGCAGTGCGGTGGAGCGTGTAGGAGAGGAAGGAAGAGGGCGATGTAGGAGGACAGGAAGAAAAGGATAGAAAGAAAATAAGAAAGAAGAAGCAAGGGAGGACGGAGGGAGGAGAGGATAAACTGTTCATAGTATGGGCGAGAAATTGGGAAAAAGGAGGAAAAGGAGGAAGAGGAACAATGGATGGGTTACGGGTGTCACAGGCAGAAGAAGAAGAGGTACAAAAGGAAGGAGAAAAGAATAAAGGGGGAAAGAACGTGTTGAGTAATAAATATTAACGGACATTTCAAGGGAATGAATTGGGGAACAATAAAAGAAATTGCATCAGTAAGAAGCAAAATTAGGAGGGGAAAGAGCTATGAGAGAAAAAAATAGCAAGGATGATACTAAAAATGATAGTTATAATTACAAGCTATGATAATAATAATAATAATGTCAAAAACAAGTGACAGAAAGGAAAGGGCATAAAAATATAGAAAAGAGAATGATGGAGAGATAAATGAAGACGAGGATGGGGAGGCTGGGACCGAAAAGTTTAGGGAGCGAGGGTGACAGCATTTCCACAGTATGAGGCTTATAAACATCATATACGTGTCTGTGTCAGCAGGAAGCGACCCCCTGGAGCCGAACCTCTCTACACCATGGCGCCACGGACGAGTGCTGTGGAGGGAGACGTACGAAGAAAGGTCACTTCCCTTGACTTGTATTTGGTAACAAAGGAATGTTAAACACCTGTGACCAGGAGGAAGGCATGAGGAGAATGCCTATACGTCTCGTCCTGGCCAGAGATGGAACCTGCTGCCTTACGGTTGTGGGCCAAGCGCGCTAACCATTAAGCTATGAGAGTAGAAGATTAATGGAAGAAGAAGGCTGCATGGAGCAGAAAGCGAATGAAGGAGGGCTGGTCGGGCGCCAAACGAGTAAGGAAAACTAGGAGGAAAACAAGAGTCGAAGAATAGAGGAAGAAAGAGAGGATGATAGCAAGGAGAGAGAGAAAGAGGACTAATTGTAAGGCTATCCTACAGAAAAAAAAAACTGGGAGAAAGAGAAGAAGGGAGAAGAAAACGAGGTGAAATAGGATGATGATGATGATGATGATGGTGATGAGGAGGAGGAGGAGGAGGAGGAAACGACGAAGAGAGAGAGACATTAGTCGAAGAGAAGATGAAGAACAAAAAGAGAGAGAGAGAGAGAGAGAGAGAGAGAGAGAGAGAGAGAGAGAGAGAGAGAGAGAGAGAGAGAGAGAGAGAGAGAGAGAGAGATTACTATAACAAGATAGGAGGAAAATAAAGAAATGGTAAAGATTAAATTTCAAATAATGTGAAGTGGAAAAGGCGGAGATAAAGTTGCGAAATGGATGAGGAGGCGGAGGATAAAATATGGGTAAAGTAAGGTATGAAGCAGAAGAATCGGGGAAACGGCGAGATGCATGAGAAATGAACGCGGGGCACGTGATTTGAATACTGTAGCAACACCACCACTACCTTTTACAACACAATACTGACTGCCACAGCACCACATTGACTGCCACAACACTATCATTGCCTGCAACAACAACACACTGATTGCCACAACACCACACTGGCTACCGCAACACTACCACTGACTGCTGCAACACCACACTGACTGCCACAACACCACTACTGCCTACCACAACACCACACTGACTATCACAACGCCTCCACTGCCTACCGCAACACAATACTGACTGCCACAACACCACACTGACTGCCACAACACCACACAGACTGTCACTACACCACACAGACTGTTACAACACCACACTGACTGCCACAACACCACACTAGCTATCACAACACCACATTGCCTGCCACAACACCGATAATGACTGTCACAACACCACCACTGACCAACTCAATACCACAGTGACTGACACAACACCACACTCACTGCCACAACACCACCACCACCACTGACTGCCACACCACCACTGACTGCCACAACACTACATTGACTGCCACAACACCACACTGCCTGTTATAACACCATCACTGACTGTTACAACACCACACTGACTGACATAACATCACACTAATTGCCACACCACCACTGACTGCCACAACACCGCGCTAACTACCACAACACCACCACTGACTGCCATAGCACTACCTCAGTACCACACTGACTACCACAACATCACACTGATTGCCACAACACCACCACCACCACCACCACTGACAGCCACAACATCACTGACTGCCACAACACCACATTGGCTACCGCAACACTAACACTGACTGCCGCAACACCACACTTACTTCCACAACACGACCACCACCACTGACTGCCACACCACCACTAGCTGCCATAAAATCACACTAACTGCCAAAACACTAACACCACCACTGACTACCACACCACCACTGACAGCCACAACACCACATTGACTGCCATAACATTACACTGCCTGCCACAACACCACCAAGGACTGTCACAACACCAAACTGACTACCACAACAACATACTGATTGCCACAACACCACACCGACTACCACAAAAACACCAGTGCCCGCCACAACGCTACACGGACTCCCACAATATCACACTGACTACCACAGCACCACCACTGCCTGCCACTTCACCACATTGACTGGCACAGCAGCACCACTGATCTTCACAACACCACTCTGACAGCCACAACACCACACTGACTACCACAACACTACCATCACCACCAGTGCCTACCGCAGCACCATACTGATAGCCACAACACCACACTGACTGCTATAACACCACCACCACCACCACTGCCAGCTACAACACCGCAGTGATTGCCACACCACACTGACAGCTACAACACTACTCTGAATGCCACAGCACCACCACAGACTGCCATAACATATCACTGATTGTCACAACACCACGCTGACTGCCACACCACCATTGACTCACGACACCACACTGCTTGCCACAACACCCCTACTGCCTGCCACAACACCACACTGACTGCCACACCACCGTCATGGACTGCCACACCACCATCACTGACTGCCACACCACCATCACTGACTGCCACACCACCACCACTGACAGTCACCACTGCCTGCCGCAACACCACACTGACTGCAATATCAACACTACTGTCTGCCACTACACCACAGTGACTGCCACATCACCACCACTGCCTGCCACAACACTACTACTGCCACAACACCATACTGACTGCCACAACACCACAATAACTGATACAACACCACCCCTGACTGCCACATCACCACTGCCTGCCATAACACTATCAATGCCTGCCACAACACCACCACTGCCTGCCACAACACAACACTGACTGCCACATCATCACCACTGACTGCTACATCACCACTGCTTACCACAACACCACCACTGCCTGCCACAACACCACACTGAATGCCACACCACCAACACTGCTTGCCACAACACCACACTGGCTACCACGGCACCATCACTGCTTGGTGTAAACCCATCACTAACAAATATTGCTTCCTACACCACCGAATCACCTGCCGAAACGATAATTACTCCCAGTGAGGTCTAAAGCACTGTTCAGGGGGTGCTGTGAACTTATCATTAAACCCAGCTGTGACCTCACTGAAAGTTTCCCTTTGTGTCTCACAACACAAGGGTGCAGTCACAGTCTGCCCTCTAAAGACAACTCTCTTCCTCCACACAAAACTACAAGCACCTATTAACACACACATCCTTCACTCAAAAATTTTAAAATCATCATGGCGACTCCTACACCAGCCTCGGAGTCCCCATCTGGGGAGGGGACCATAAATGTCCCCAGATCGTACTGCCTTTCTGTCGACGACTCTAAGTGTCTTTACACCACCCCCAACTTTTCCTTCATTAACTTCTGCAACATTCGTGGTCTAAGATCTAATTTTCAATCTGTAGAACACCACCTCTCCTCTTCTGAACCTCATCTTCTTTTCCTCACTGAAACTCAGGTGTCTGAGGCAACTGGGACAACCCTTTTCTGTTCCCTCCTACTTTCTTTATCCTCATTTTCGATCCAAACCGGGTTGCTGCGTTTATGTGCGCAATGACTTAACCTCTTCTCGTGCCCACGCTCTTGAATCTTCCGAGTTTTCTACCATCTGGCTACGACTACAGAGTCACTCTCAAACTAAATTTATCTATGCTGTATACCTCTCACCTAACTCCTCTGACTATAAGAAATTCTTTGACTATTTAACTTCCAAAGTGGAGCACATTCTGACCCTCTTCCCTTTTGCAGAGATCTCCATTCTTGGAGACTTCAATGTTCACCACCAGCTTTGGCTTTCCTTCCCCTTCACTGACCATCCTGGTGAACTAGCCTTTAACTTTGCTATCCTCCACGTCCTAGAGCAATTGGTGCAACACCCTACTCGTATTCTTGACCGTCTTGGAGATACGCCCAACATTCTTGACCTTTTCCTGACCTCTAATCCTTCTGCTTATGCTGTCACCCTTTCTTCTCCGTTGGGCTCCTCCGATCACAATCTCATATCTGTATCTTGTCCTATCGCTCCAATCCCTCCTCAGAATTCCCCTAAGCTTTTTGCCTCTGCTAGTTGGGGGGGACCTGAGGAGGTATTTTGCTGATTTTCCTTGAAATGACTACTGCTTCCGTGTCAGAGACCCGTCTTTGTGTGCTGAGCGCATAACAGAGGTGATAGTGTCTGGCATGGAGGCGTACATTCCTCACTCTTTTTCTCGTCCTAAACCTTCTAAACCTTGGTTTAACACAGCTTGCTCTCGTGTTATACATGATACAGAGGTGGCCCACATAAGGTACTTAAGCCTTCCATCACTAGAATCTCATGCACTTTACATTTCTGCCCGGAACCATGCCAAGTCTGTTCTTCAACTAGCCAAAAACTCCTTCATTAACAGAAAGTGTCAAAACCTTTCAAGATCTAACTCCCCTCGTGAATTCTGGCTTCTAGCGAAAAATATCTCCAATTACTTTGCTTCTTCTTCTTCTTTGCCTCCTTTATTTCAACCAGATGGCACCATTACTATCACATCTATTTCTAAAGCTGAACTTTTCGCTCAAACCTTTGCTAAAAACTCTACCTTGGACGATTCTGGGCTTGTTCCTCCCTCTCCTCCACCCTCTGGCTACTTCATGCCACCTATTAATATTTTTCGCAATGATGTTTTCCATGCCCTTGCTGGCTTAAATCCTCGGAAGGCTTATGGACCTGATGGGGTCCCTCCTATTGTTCTCCGAAACTGTGCCTCCGTGCTTCCGTCTTGCCTAGTCAAACTCTTTCACCTCTATTTGTCAACATCTACCTTTCCTTCTTGCTGGAAGTTTGCCTACATTCAACCTATACCTAGAAAGGGCGACCGTTCTAATCCCTCTAACTACCGTCCTATTGCTTTAATTTCCTGCCAATCTAAAGTTTTTGAATCCATCCTCAACAGGAAGATTCTTAAACATCTATCACTTCACGACCTTCTATCTGATCGCCAGTATGGGTTCCATCAAGGCCGCTCTACTGGTGATCTTCTGGCTTTCCCTACTGATTCTTGGTCATCCTCTTTTAAAGATTTTGGTGAAACTTTTGCTTTTGCCTTGGACATATCAAAAGCTTTTCATAGAGTCTGGCACAAGGATTTGATTTCCAAACTACCCTCCTACGGTTTCTATCCTTCGCTCTGTAACTTCATCTCAAGTTTCCTTTCTGACCGTTTTAATGCTGCTGTCGTAGACGGTCACTGTTCTTCTCCTAAATCTATTAACAGTGGTGTTCCTCAGGGTTCTGTCCTGTCATCCACTCTCTTCTTATTATTCATTAATGATCTTCTAAACCAAACTTCTTGTCCTATCCACTCCTATGCTGATGATACCACCCTGCACTTTTCCACGTCTTTTCATAGACGTCCAACCCTTCAGGAGGTAAACATTTCACGCAGGGAAGCCACAGAACGCTTGACTTCTAATCTTTCTAAAATTTCTGATTGGGGCAGAGCAAACTTGGTATTGTTCAATGCCTCAAAAACTCAATTCCTCCATCTATCAACTCGACACAACCTTCCAGACAACCATCCCCCTCTTCTTCAATGACACTCAACTGTCCCCCTCTTCTACACTGAACATCCTCGGTCTGTCCTTTACTTATAATCTGAACTGGAAACTTCACATCTCATCTCTAGCTAAAACAGCTTCTATGAAATTAGGTGTTTTGAGACGTCTCCGCCAGTTTTTCTCACCCCTCCAGCTGCTAACTCTGTACAAGGGCCTTATCCGTCCATGTATGGAGTATGCTTCACATGTCTAGGGGGTTCCACTCATACTGCTCTTCTAGACAGGGTGAAATCAAAAGCTTTTCGTCTCATCAACTCCTTTCCTCTGTCTTCAGCGTCTCTCTCACCGCCGCAGTATACATATCTAGCTGTCTTCTACCGCTATTTTCATGCTAACTGCTCTTCTAATCTTGCTAACTGCATGCCTCCCCCCTCCTCCCGCGGCTTCGCTGCACAAGACTTTCTTCTTTCTCTCACCCCTATTCTGTCCACCTCTCTAATGCAAGAGTTAACCAGTATTGTCAGTCATTCATCCCTTTCTCTGGTAAACTCTTGAACTCCCTGCCTGCTTCTGTATTTCCACCTTCCTATGACTTGAATTCCTTCAAGAAGGAGGTTTCAAGACACTTCATCAATTTTTAACTACTGCTTTGACCCTTTTATGGGACTGGCATTTCAGTGGGAATTTTTTTTTTTTTTTTATTGGCCTTCGACTAAAAATTTCTGAGTTGGCCGAGCAACTTTAATATTATTAAATGCCTCAAAAATCCAATTTCTCCATCTATAAACTCGTCACAACCTTCCCGGCACCTATCCTCTCTTTCCAATAACACTCAACTGGCCTCTTTTCTCCATTGAATATCTCCACTTTGTCCTGTACGTAGTTGGGAACACTGCCCTCTTTAACAGGGTGGAATGAAAACATTTTATCTTACCATTTCCTCTCTTTTAAGTGAATGACCAACTCTCTCTCTCTCTCTCTCTCTCTCTCTCTCTCTCTCTCTCTCTCTCTCTCTCTCTCTCTTTGTCGCATGGTCGCATTTCTAGCTATCTTTTATCGCTACTTTCATTCAATTTGCCTTTCTGCTCTTCTAATCTTGCTAACTACAAGACGTATCAATTGTAGCCGTCACCTTTAGTAGGCTATTTTAATTTTTCTCTTTCACTAGTTATTGTTGTTTTCGGCTACACTAATTCTTACATAATAATAATAATAATAATAATAATAATAATAATAATAATAATAATTCCTAGCACCGGTAACCCTTTAGGTTACAATTGACTTTTTCAGCACCATATTTAACTGCATCGTCATCAGTGATCTCTACAGCACTAAACACACCACCACTCACTCTTCATACAAGCAGTGCTGACAAAACATGTCCACTTGTTTTACACTTTAAAATGAATAACGCTATGTACAGTACGTACAATACTACATTCCCCAGGTGCTTCGCTTTCGTGATTCTCTCTCTCTCTCTCTCTCTCTCTCTCTCTCTCTCTCTCTCTCTCTCTCTCTCTCTCTCTCTCTCTCTCTCTCTCTCTCTCTAAATGTACTACTGTAGTGTACCCCTTCATATTGAGTCCTGTGTTGACCACTATACTAATGTTTTAATGATAAATATCATGATTTAGGTTTCTGTGAAATTCCTCTGCAATAATAAATGTTTCGTCATTCAACTGACAGCGATAATAACAGCTAAGAGAAAAATACTTATAACTAAGGTAAGCTTATAAACCTGGAAAACTAAAAATAAATAAATAGATAGACAAACAAACAAACAAACAAACAAACAAATAAATAAATAAATAAATGAATGAATAAGATAAAAAGAAGATAAGGTAAAATAAGATAAAACAAAGAAAGAACATTAACAGCGTACTGTGTGTATATAATAATAATGATAATAATAATAATAATAATAATAATAATAATAATAATAATAATAATAATAGTAATAATAATAATAATAATAATAATAATAATAATAATAATAATAATAATAATAATAATAATAACTTCATCCTTGAACCTTTAACGGAAATAACGGTGACTTCAAAATTAATGTTCCAAACAATACAGTGACCATTTTTGTGATATAAATAACACATTGGCCAGAAACAGTAAAGATACACAAATCTCCTTCGGTGCAAACAGTCCTGAATCTGTTCCTGATGCTCTTGTAGTATTGATAAAATTCATATGAAAGTAATTATAAAAATGATGTGACATTATCTTTCTTTTTTATTTAATACTAACAAATTCTTCCTAAAAGGGCGTTTCTCCAAACCACTTAATTGCAAGAATTTATGATCTAAGAAAATAGTTTTCTGCCCTATAATTATAACCCATTTTCCATTATGCAAGTTTCAGTAAAATCTTTGGAAAAATAATGATTGTATGACCTATGAACTCTCCATTCTCATGTGCTCCACGCGGACTTCGTCTCCAGTTTCCCACTGAGTTTGCTGTACGCCATCTCCCCCATAAAACATACAGTTAAGTGGACAAGATATTATTATTATTATTATTATTATTATTATTAATATTATTATTATTATTATTATTATTATTATTATCATTAATATTATCATAAGCATTCTTCAAGTACGAAGATCATAAGTGGACCTGCTACTGCTGGAACAATGAAAGACAGAAATACACAAGCAATCTCCGATATATTTGATGTTAACAAATAACAAAACTATTTAATGACGTAAGCAACGCAATAAACCCTTGTTAAATCAGACCCCGTTATATCGGATTTTGTATTTAACGGACATGTGTGGCCTACGAACCATCTATCTGATTTATCGGACAAATGTCGGTAAATGAGGAGGCACGTCCGGCCAGCGGCGGCGGCGGCGGCGAGGGAGTGAGTGAGGGTGAGAGGCAGGGATGGAGGGAGAGTGTTGCGCTGTCTGCCATAATTTTTGGTATTTCTGTCATAATTTAAAGCGTTTTCAGTAGCACTCCGCAACCCCTAACGCTTTTTGCCCGAAACCCTAACCCTTCGGGGAGGCGTTAGGGTTTCCGGGAGGACAAACGCAAATACTCGCTCTGATTGGCTGAAAGGTGTTGCCACTCCTTTATTATTAAAAAATGACGCTTCTGAGGCGCGTAAGAACATGATAATTTTTATATATGAAAAGAAGATGAAATTAGTAACCTGTTCCTGGTATTGGAATTCAGAAGAATTGTCCATAGGGCCTGAATTAAAGAGTTGTATCGTCTCGGGATATCTGGAGGCTGTTCAGACCATGGTCTACTGAGCGACGTCCGTGGCGGTTCATATGACTGTGACTTCGAATTTCTAGTTATGCGGAACTTGTAGTTTACGCATTATTTTCGTAGGATACCAAATGAAATATAAGGATGACTAGATATCTTTACTGTTCTTTGCTATTGACATATGTATAGTAACAGAACTGTCGAAGTATGAGGTTTATTTTGAAATGCTGCGGCTATAAGACGAACACCGCCTAGATCATGGCGCGGCTCTCCTACCAAGGACGGCCCCCCCACCAGGAATTCCTCCCATTTGTTGAAATTCCTGCTCAATTTCAGGAATTTGAGGAGTTGGCCACAAAAAGACATCCTTTCCTGCCTCACACAGGACATCAATCAATCTCTGGACACACTCAAACACTGTGGTCTGTGACACACCGAACATCTCCGAGATTTCACGATAGGTACTCTGTGTACCTAAATACCACAGAGTGAGGTACAAAGATTTTCTTGGACCCAAATAAAGGCTGGTACCTGAAAGCTTCTCACCATAAGCCTTGTGTATCAAGTCCAAGGTGTCGTCAAAAGATTTCCTTGTGAGGCGAAGGTGCCTGAAGAATTCCATCTCACTCATGTTGTTCAGAACATCTGCCAGGCCCTCCTGCTTTGGATGGTGTTCCTTACAAAAGAAATGCAAAATTAGTATACATTTGAAAATATTAACATACTGGTTATTTGGGATTTGAACAAAGTCTCTGCCTGTGGGAAAATCTTTCCCAAATCTAGCATGTGGTTGGAGGCCATAGTGTTGATCGAGAAAATATGGGTACCCAACACAACAACCCAACATAACCACACCTAACCTGACATAAACTATATATATATATATATATATATATATATATATATATATATATATATATATATATATATATATATATATATATATATATATATATATATATATATATATATATATATATATATATATATATATATATATATATATATATATATATATATATATATATATATATATATATATATATATATATATATATATATATATATATATATATATATATATATATATATATATATATATATATATATATATATATATATATATATATATATATATATATATATATATATATATATATATATATAAGAAATGAGTATTTGGACATTAGAAGACCTTAATAAAACATAATCTAACCTAAACTGGAAGTGCCAAACCTACCTAACCTAGCCCCAACTGACCTAACATAATCTAACATAGCTAAACTTAATCTATATATGAGCAATGAGTATTTGGGCATTAGAAGACCCTAATAAAACCTAACCTAACCTAAATTGGAAGGGCCAAACCTAGCTACATATCCTAACCCAGCCTAACCTATATATAAGAAATGAGTATTTGGCCATTATAAGACCCTAATAAAATCTAACCTAAACTAAATTGGAAGGGCCAAACCCACCTAACATAACCCATTCTAACCTAACCTAACCTTTCCCTAATTAGGATTGTAGTCTATTATTAAACACACTTTTAATCCCACAATTTAACTCTGCTTCATGGCCATGCCCACTACCGTGGACATGTGAACACTGTAGGAGAGGAAGGTAAGAGGAAGAAACTTAATAAATTTAAAAATAAATAGAAAAAATCAGTTGCCTAAGAAACACAAATATATCCTATTTTCTTACAAGCCTTCACGAAACCCTTTGTTTACACATAATACATTGGTAAGAAGTGGCGGACATAATTACCTTTCCATGAAATAAGAAGTAGCTACTGCTGCGGCTCCCATCACTACACCCATATCTGCCTCAGGCTGTATCTCAGCAATGCTTGCAATGGTTAGAAGAGGCTTCAAACAAGGACTTGACGTAAAAGGCTGGTAGTCATCATCTTCCATGTATGTATCAGAGTCGGTGCTGCTGTCCCTCCCTCTCCATGCTTACTTCTCGTATTCTCGGTAGTAGTATATGATGATGCTTCCACTCAGTGATCTCAACTAAGGCGTACGACAGTTTTTCCGGCAGGGACAAGCGAGGGTCGTCTGGCAGCGGAGTAATTGTGTTCAGTACGCTCCCATCCTTCAACCCCTAAGTTACAGGTTGCGGAGTGCTACTGAAAACGACTCTAGCCAACATTCGTGTTCAGCGCATGCGTGTAAAGCGCGTCAGACGTACTATTCGATGCCTCATTTGCGTTCTGCCGTCACGGAGTGAGCATCTCCTTGCTGGTTTTAGGATGAATTCGGTTGATGATTAATTTTATTCAGCTCATGGTTTCTTGGGACGGTTTGACTATTCAGATAAATTATTTTCGTGTACAGTACCATTATTCTTACATTTTATGTGATCTTTTACGGCTCAATAAACTTTTCTTTTGGTTTCGAATGGACCACACTCGATAAAGGACGAAAGCGCAGAGGTGATGAGTATATGGGTTTAGGAAAGACAGGAAAGGTAAGGGCATGTAATGGTGAATGAAAGGTTTGAATATGAAAATAATGTATCTGAGTAGTCAAACCGTCCCAAGAAACCACAATCCGAATATATCATCTAGCAGTCAAATGGATATGTTTAGTGTTTACACGGGAATTCGTTCCTTATCGAGTGTGGTCCGTTGGAAACCAAAAGAAGACTTTACTAAGACAAAGAAAAGAAGATCACATGAAATGTAAAAACGATAGCATTAAACACGAAAATGATGTATCTGAGTAGTCAAACCGTCCCAAGAAACCATGAGTCGAATATATCATCTACCGAATTCATCCTCAGATCAGCAGGGAGATACTCAGACCTCAGAACGCATATGAGGCATCGAATCGTAAGTCTGACCCTGAGTACTGGATAGATCTCGAGTGAACTACACTGGCGTGAACGGGCCTTTACCCATTCCATTTTTTGAGAATAAGTTTTCAAATTATCAGACATTATACATCCTCAGACAAACTTATTTTCTGCACATTTTTTTGTTTCTTTTTACATTATTTCCCTTAGGCACTGGCTTCACACCTTCACAACACAGTGCTGCCACCAGAATACCCCAGCAGCTATGTGCATCACTGAGCAAGACGTCTCATTCCTAGCAAAGTGTGCAGTCAAGGGGCTAAGGAAGCTGGAGCAATCTGCAGGAATGTTTCATAATTGACAAACACGAATAAATAATATAAATTGTGCAAGATTTCTGCTATAGACAATGAAGATTCACAACTATTAGTTTGTATTTATATTTTATTATATTCTTCTTATCAACTACTCATAATCTGATTTCTGTTTATAATTATGAATATAATTGTTATGATATTTACATTAAAATGAATAATGGTAATTCATTGCTTTTAATACAACTTTAGTAGTTCTGCGTGTCAGGAGGCAGACTTTCTGTAGAAGTTACGTGTACGTAAATGCACGAACTTGATGCTTAGCCTCAGTTTTATTATTATTATTATTATTATTATTATTATTATTATTATTATTATTATTATTATTATTATTTACTGTAATTCTCTTTAATGATAATATCAAGACATCAGTCATCATCCAATGTAATTAACTTTTTCCTGCAGTTACTGATGGTTTTCCTACAACCATAAAAAGTTTTAATGTTCTAACTCCTCTTGTTTCAATATTGTCATATTTTTCCTTTTTATTTATTTATTTTTTTCAGTCATCGCGGCCAAACCATCTCTTTCTATGGTAATTCTCGAGACAGTATTGGGTCTTTTAAGAATCCGGCTCAATGGAACAATCTTTACCACTACTGGTGTATTAGTACTCTCTCTCTCTCTCTCTCTCTCTCTCTCTCTCTCTCTCTCTCTCTCTCTCTCTCTCTCTCTCTCTCTCTCTCTCTCTCTCTCTCTCTCTCTCAATTTGCTTTACCTTCTACATTCACTTCTTTGTTTTACTTTCCTTCCTGTCTACTTTACCGTCTATCTCTTTACCCAGATTGTTCTTGTCTTCTATCTCAGTTTTCTGCCTTCTCGCTCACACACTCATTTTGCGTGTGCAATCTGTCGCTCTCTCCCTTACTTCAACACACACAGAACAAAGGAGGGAGACAAGAGGATAGGGTAACTGTGTGTGTGTGTGTGTGTGTGTGTGTGTGTGTGTGTGTGTGTATACCAGCTTGCTTTTTTTTTTCCTCATACGCATCTCTCTCTCTCTCTCTCTCTCTCTCTCTCTCTCTCTCTCTCTCTCTCTCTCTCTCTCTCTCTCTCTCTCTCTCTGCTTCTCTCTTTGTGTGTGTGTGTGTGCGTGTGTGTGTGTGTGTGTGTGTGTGTGTGTGTGTGTGTGCTCTTTTTATTGACTGTCTCGCTGTATTTGCTCTCGACCTCTCCTGATCGTTGCACACTCCGTGGTCGAGGTCACGCCACGCTCCCTCGTAACTAAGGGGAAGGGGGGCGAGGAGTGGCAGCCTTGTGGGAGAGCAAAATGTAAGCGGAAAGAGACATGAGAAACAGAAAGGGGTGTACTGAATAAAATGTTTTGCCAACTGACCTGGTTATTGGGACGAAAATTGCAGCAACTCTGAGGAATAAAAATAAATACATTATTTATAATTGAAGTACGTATTATTATTGTTGTTGTTATTATTATTATTATTATTATTATTATTATTATTATTATTATTATTATTATTATTAGCAGTAGTAGTAGTAGTAACAGTAGTAGCAGCAGCAGCAGTAGTAGTAATAATAGTAGTAATAGTAATAGAAGTAACAGTAGCAGTAGTAGTAGTAGTAGTAGTAGTAGTAGTAGTAGTAGTAGTAGTAGTAGTAGTAGTAGTAGTAGTAGTTTCTATGTAACATTAATTGTCATCACTCTTTAAAGCGAGTAGTCGAGCCAAGCCACACTTTAGCACACGCTCATAAGACATATTCTCTCACATTTTATCCTCAAGGCCTCGAAGTTGAGCTAGTTAAGACGTTCGGAGTTAAACAGAAGATAGGCAGCACTGTGTCTCGCACTGAGAAGCACACCTGCGCCTTACAACAAATATATCTGTGAAAGAGGTGCTTCAACCACCATTATGAAATTACTCGTCTGTTTCATTCTTCTCAATCAGAAATTTGCCATCGAAGCCAGGAATGAAGTGCAGCCCGGTGACATTCCAGGCGTTCCTACTCTCCGCCTTATTGCTATAGTCCTCAGCTGACGGATCCCAAAGTGCTGGGCGTTTTTCTACGCCACATATTATGTGTTCTCTGTTCACTTTCCCACTATCTTCCATAAACTCTTTCCCCCCTCCATCTCAGACGTCAGGTCCTCTCAAAATCTGGCTCAACATTGAAAAGTGATGAACCCTGGACGACAGTGGCGTCACTTGATGGTTCCGTGTGAAAGCTCAGCCTACAGTGAATGACCGCCACTTCATTGATTGTTATAGCGCTCCACCGCTGGCAGAGGTTACTCGTCCGCGTCACCGCGGTGGCCTCGTATGAAAGGCTCCATTGCAAATTATGGGAGATAACAGGTGGCGACCACCGGTATCCTTGCCTGAATAGCTAGCTAGCTGTACTCATCTCTTGGAACATAAAACTGAGGAACCACTTCCCGACATGTGTCCTGTGTGCATACCAGCCTATCGATTGTCCCATTGTTAACGTGAAGTGGCCAGTTGCAAGGTTCAGGAAAAAGACAAAAGAATTAAAGAGCTATCCACTTCCATGGAACAACCCCCTTTTCCTTGTCTCCCAAAAAGATGGTGATCTTAAGGCTTTTGTCGATTTCCGACGCTTCAATCAGTGCAACCTCCTCTCGGAGTTATTCCTTTCTTATACTAAAGGATTTGCTACAATCGCTGGCCAAACATACTCGGTGTTTTCCTCATTCAAGTTTTTCATCTCTCAAGTCGCGTACGCCTTTGGTACCCTTGCCGGGCATCTCCATCATCTTTGTCTTCAGAAGAATCTGAAGAACTCTCGGGTCAGCTTCGTATACACGAATCTTCCGTGGTTTGTTGTGTAACGGCGTTTTTGTTTACTTAGATGATATTGTTGTCATCTCAAGAAACATGGAGATTTTTGTGGATTCCATGACATTTTCTCTTGTCTGTTCCATGCGCTATTAAAGTGTTATTTTCTCAAAGTGTCACGTTGCTGGTTCATGTAATCGATGGAAATGTCTTGTACACTTCAGATGACAAAAGACCGGGAGTTAAAAACTTCCCTTACCGTACATATCACTGAACTTTTTGCCTCGTCTTATTTATTTATTTTATTTATTCACTCATTTATTCATTTTATTTAAGGGGTTTACTAGCCAAGGAAAACAAGAAAAGAGGGGAAAAATCCCACTTAGGTGTCAATCCCAAGAGATGTCAAGAGAACCATCGAAAATTGAAGGATAAGTGTCTTGAAGCTTTCCTCTTGAAAGAGTTCAAGTCATAGGAAGGAGGAAATACAGAAACAGGCAGGGAGTATTTGAGTTGTCTTGAAACCTTCCTCTTAAAAGACTTAAAGTCATAGGAAGGAGGAAATACAGAAGCAGACAGGGAGTACCAGAGTTTACCAGAGAAAGGTATGAATGATTGAGAATGATTGAGAGTACTGGTTAACTCTTGCATTAAAGAGGTGGACAGAATAGGGGTGACAGAAAGAAGAAAGTCTCGTGCAGCGATGCCGCGGGAGGAGGAGAGCACGCAGTTAGCAAGATCAGAAGATGTTTAGTTAGTGTGAAAATAGCGGTAGAAGATAACAAGAGATGAAACATTGCGGCGAAGGAGAAAGGCCGAAGACAGTCAGTTAGAGGAGAGGAGTTGATACGACGAAAACCTTTTGATTCCCCCTTGTTTAAAATAGTAGTATAATTGGAATCCCCACCGCTCCCTTACATGTGAATTATACTGCATACATGAACTGATAATACCTCTATACAAAGTTAGTAGCTGAGGGGGTGAGAAAACTGGCGGGGACAGCTCAGAATGCTTAACTTCATAGAGATGAGATTTGAAGTTTCCGGTTTAGGTTATTAGTAAAGGACATACCGAGGATGTTAAGTGTAGAAGAGCGGGACAGTTCAGTGTCAGTGAAGAAAAGGGGATTGTGTCGAGTTGATAGAAGGAGTAACTGAGTTTTGAGGCATTGAACAATACTAAGTTTCCTCTTCCCTAATCAGAAATTTTAGACAAATCAGAAGTCAGGCGTTCTGTGGCTTTGCTGCGTGAACTGTTCACTTTCTGAAGGGTTGGACGTCTATGAAATGACGTGGAAAAGTGCAAGGTAGTATAATCAGCGTAGGGGTGGATAGGACAAGAAGTTTGGTTGAGATCATTGATGAATTACAGGAAGAGAGTGGGTGATAGGACACAACCCTGAGGAACACCACTATTAATAGATTTAGGGGAAGAACAGTGACCGTCTACCACAGAAGCAATAGAACGGTCAGAAAGGAAACTTGTGACGAAGTAACAGAGAGAAGGATAAAAGCCGTAGGAGGGTAGTTTGGAAATCAAAGATTTGTGCCAGGCCCTATCAAATGCTTTTGATATGTCTAAGGTAACAGCATAAGTTTCACCAAAATCCCTAAAAGAGGATGACCAAGACTCAGTGAGGAAAACCAGATGTCACCAATAGAGCGGCCTTGACGAAACTCATACTGGCGATCAGACAGAAGATTGTGAAATGATAGATGTTTAAGAATCTTCCTGTTGAGGATAGATTTAAGAACTTTAGAAAGGCAGGAAATTTTAAAAAATAGAAAGGTAGTTTGAGGGATTAGACCGGTCACCTTTTTAAGGAACAGGGTGAATGTAGGCAAATTTCCAGCAAAAAGGAAAGGGAGATGTTGATCGACAGAGTTGGAAGAGTTTGACTAGGCAAGGTGCAAGCACGGAGGCACAGTTTCAGAGAACAACAGGAGGTACCCCATCAGATCCATGGGCCTTGTGAGGGTTAATGCCACCGTGAGCATGGAAAACATCAGCTTTAAAAATAAATGAGATGACAGTGGTGCCATCGGCTTGAAATAAAGGAGGAAAAATGAAGAACCACTAATGGAGATTTTTTTGGCTAGTGGCAAAAATATCAAGGGGAGTTAGATCTTTAAAGATTTTGACACTTTATTAATGAAGGAGTTTTTGGATAGTTGGAAAACAGAACTGGCATGATTCTGGGCAGAAATATAAAGTGCATGTGATTCTGGCCACCTCTCTATCATGTATAGGACGAAAACAGGCTGTGCTAAACCAAGATTTTGTAGGTTTAGTTCAAGAGAAAGAATGAGGAATATACGCCTCTACGTTACGCTATGTTATGCGCTCAG